>NC_141551.1:72885000-72897500 GCF_021556685.1 Rattus norvegicus | reverse complement strand
CTGGGAAGTTTAGTGCACAAAATCTATTTTAATAATGTACTCATTTCCATATAGAGACATCTGAAAAGTCAATCTGACCATGAATCATGTGGGTACGTGAAGATATGCTATCTGTGCCAAAACATTTGTTCAACAACAAATCATTGTACATGGAGGCCTGCCGTGAACAGAACCAGGGCAGGCAGATACTCACGGCATGAGTCAAAGCTCAGGAGAACATCTCTTGCCCCACAGCATTCCCTCCCCACAGAAACACGTTACTCAAAATTAAGCCATTCCTGATTTCCCCAGGGAACTTTCAAAATTGAAATGCACATGCCTTTACGTAAGTAGCACTGTGTGTCCCCTGCAGATCTCGTGTGTTGAAAGCTCGGTCCCCAGTGCCATTCAGAGGTGGGACTTGGGGAGAGACAGGATCACAAGGACTCTGACCTCATGATTAATCCATTAAGGGTTCCTACCTTAGGCTGCTCCTGCGAGGTGGTGCCTACTGGAGGGAGTACGTCTTAGGAAGCATGCCTTGTACCTGGCCGGTTCTTCCCCATCTCTACCTCTCTTTCCGTTTCCAAAGATGAAGTAAGCATCTTTGGTTTGCCACAAGCTCCCCACCATGATGATCAGTCTGCTACACACCCAGGAACACCCATAGACTGAACCGTCTGAAACTGTGATCTAAAAGAAACACTTCCTCCCGTATCTTGCTTACCTCTGCTTTTTGTCACACTGACAGAAAGCAGACTGCACCCTGCTCTCGGCGACGGGTCGTCGTAATAGGAAGAGGAATGGGCAGTGTTGCCTGGTGTACACCAACATGAGGAACCAGGGAAAACCCAAGTAGCAAACTGCAGCCTTGCTCCAGTCTGATTTGCTGCTAGGTTTTGCTTTCTTAGTTGTCTTGCAACAAAGTTCCCAAAAGCAAAATGGTAACAAACAGGAATCCCTGTTCTGGGGATCCCACCCCCTTTACCCCAGAGTTTTAAGGTCTGACCCATTGGAGGACGTGACAGATCCTTACTCTCTAAGGGTCTCTCTGAGCCCACCAGCCACTGAGGTCCCAAACGCTGCCTGACAAGACATCTGTGGACAACTGAAAACAATTACATTGTTAGTCATCGGCAGTGAGAGACTTTAAACAGATGGGCAAGTACCAGAGCCTCTTGGGCTTTAATTTAAAAATTATGCCTCAATCTGATTAACGAGCAGCAACAATATTCAACACTCATGGCCAATGGACTCCTGCCCACTCCTAGTGTATAATCACAGCGGAGGAAGTGGATCTCATCTATTTTGCCATCGCACGAGCCTCCTGAGGGAAAGTCAAGGTGGAAATAAATTGTTGAGTTGGTACACGCTCTGTCCGCATCTCTAATCAGGTCAATCACTCCAAAAAGCCTCCAAACAAGCAGACACGACGTTAATTGCTTATTTGGCTGACTGTGATTTTGTAAGCAAACCGGGAACACACAACTTCAGACTCTAAGAATTGATTTTAAATTGGTATTTACTCATCCTACATGACTACAAGTCTCTCCATTAAAGGCTCTCTGGGACACCGTGCATGGTATCTGTTACCTATCAGAGGAGAGTGACTTTGCCTCTGGCTTGTACCACCTTGTATGGTACAAGGAACAATGCAGATCACCGCCGGAGATCTGAGAGAAGACAGAAGCATGTTCTAAGCACAACAGAAAATGTTTCATGATCCAGGAAGAGTGAGTTCAAGGAATTTGAGTTTGTCTCTACGACTCCGAAAAAAAAAAAAAAACCCACCAAAGACTGAGAGAAAACATCAAAGATTCTTTATAGCCAGGACAGACAGATAGACATTCTACCTGTATTGATCACTAAATTTTTCTCATTGAAATGGTTCTCTGGGAGTAGCTGGAGACCTGGGATGAGGGAGGTTCTGAAGAGTCTATAGAGATGACCCTTCCTGAGACTTCTACCAGCAGGGGATATGGAGACTAAAGTGGCCACCTCCTATAGCCAGTGGAGGGAGGGGGGCATCAACCCACCTACAAAACCTTAAATCCAACTTTTGTCCTGCCTACAAGATGCCCTTGGATAAAGATGAAGCAGAGACTGATGACTGACCCAACTTGAAACATATCCCATGTAAGATCCCAGTCCCTGACACTACTGATGCTCTGCTAGGCTTGTAGACAGGACCCTAGCATAATTGTCTCCTGAGAAGCTTCATTCGGAGGTGTATAAAAACAAGCAGAGACCCACAGCCAAATATCAGAGGGAGCTCAGGGAGTCCAGTGGAAGAGGTGGGGGATAGAATTGATCAAGCCAGAAGAATCAAGGACACCACAAAAAGACCTGTAGAGTCAACTGCCCTGGGCCCCTGGGGGCTCATGGAGACTGAACCACCAAACAAAGAGCATGCAGTGGCTGGACCTAGGCCCCCCCACATTTGTAGCAGATGGGCAGCTTGGTCTTCATGTGGGTCCCCTAACAATTGGAGTAGAGGCTGTCTCTGACTCAGTTGTCTGCCACTGGATCCCTTTCCCCTAACTAGACTACCTAGTCAGGCCTCAGTAGGAGAGAATGTGCTTAGGCCTACTTAGGCTAGATGTCCCAGAGTATGGTGGTACCCAGGGTGGGGGGAGTGGGGGGACACAACTGGATATAAAGTGAATAAATAAATTAAAAAAGAAATGCTTCTTTAACAGTATAGTCAAATTACAGCCACAAAAAAAAAGCCTGTATTCTATGTACAAGTGATACAGAGTCTATAGAAACATTCTTCCTCCCATGGCCTCTAGTGTCAGAACCCTTGCTGGCCCTGGCTTGGATGGACTTTGCAACTTGCGACAATAGCTGCTTGGATAGGAAGCTTATAATAGCTTGGTTTCCACAGCAATTACACCCAAGCCCTACCAGTTCCAATTTCAAGTGATTTCGTGAATGTTATCATCTGTCCTCTAGTCTGCTCAGCCTTAGTCTGATTTTAGAGCCATATTTCTCTGCATGGGAAATCATACATGGGTTTGCATCTCAAACCCAAACCCTCACACTGACAATGGAAATACCTTGGCACACCAGAAGGAATGTGGAGATGAAGGTGCTAGGGGATTAGAGAATGGGGTGAAGTGAGTCATGCCATGAGGAGATGGGAAGACAAAGGTTGATACTCACATTACCCAGAGGACCATCTGAGAATACAAGTGCAACTGCTTCTAAGGGGATGAGAACGATGCCAAGAGAGAGAAACCTTGAAAACATCTTGATCATTGACTGTAGCTTCCAGAACTACTTGAAAACAAAGTCCTATTATATCATCCACCTAGCCCATATAGTACAACCTTTTCTTACAGCTGTCCCAATAAGCCAATGTACCATCCTGGGATCATGAAACATCAAAAGTTTGTGTCAACACTTTGAGTGAGGGATGTGGGACCCAAGAACCAACAACAAGGGTCTGAAGAAGCAAAGGTGAGTGTGCCCCACCCTGTGCTCCCTGTGCTTCCTTGGGGGCAGTGCTGGTATTCCCCAAATTTGTTGGGTAAGTGTACATGGGGGTCCTACTGCAGACCCAATGAGTTGGACATGCTATCGTGGAGTCCAGGGGTCCTACTGCAGACCTGGTGAATTGAAAATGCTATCATGGAGTTCAGCAGTGTGGTTCAACAGTCCTCTCTGTGTTAAGGCACCCTGAGAAAGCTAATCAGAGCTGTGAGTTGGGAAGTATTGAAAACCAGACCCTCCCTCCAAATGCCCAAGGGTAAAAGTGCTAGGTAACTTCAGAAGAAGAGACCAAGGAGCTGAAATCCTAAGAACTGGTTAGAAGATCTCCCTGAGGAGACCTGTAGGCACAGTGCTGGCACAAACAGAGAGATGGGAAACAGATGCATTTCTGCCTTGATGATCACATAAAATCTCCATTGGATGAGTTGATGTTATATAAAGAGAGGTGCTAGCTTTTGTTTTCAATGCAAATATTGAATTGTAAAGTAGGGGTGGTATCTCAGGATAGGCAGTCATTGGACCAATAAGCACAAGACCTGCTCTGAGTCTGCCTGTCTATAACCAACCATCCAACCATGGCAGGGGCTTCCTCAGTTCTATTTGGGCTATTGCTAGGTCTTTTCAAGCATTCTGTAGTTATAGGCTGAATTAAATTGAAGAAGAGCAAAAAATAATGGAAGACATACAGTGCTAGTTGTAAGTGTTGCCTTCTTATTCTCATAGATGGGATGACTTCATTTTTTGATATTTGCTATCTGGACTATATATATGTAATATCTATATGAGTATTGAACTCTAATCAAGTTATTTCAACAAACATATTTGAAGCTTCTACTAAGTGACCGCTAAATACAGAGTGTTCAGAAGTATCACATGGTCGCTGGTGAGTTGAGTTATTGAAATATTTAGGAGGGCTCCAGGAAGAAAGCTTGCTTATAATTTTCCATGTGTGCTTTACTTTTTATGTTTTTTTCAATATCACTTTTGAAATATTCCTATTGAAAAATTAAGAACAGCTACAAGAATAACAACCAGGTTAATTTTCCTCCATACCAATTCTGATCGATTGGTAATGTCTGCTACAGCACAGCAATGGCTATCAATCTCATTTCTGACTGCGTGAGAATGCTGTGATCACTTAGCAAGGAGTGTTTCCCAGAGAAAGCGACAGAGCACATTCTTCATGTCTGCTGCTATGCTGCTGCTGTAGCCTAGAGGCAGAATGGCCTCCCTTTGGTCCTTTGAAAGTGAATGCTGGACTCCAGGTTAAAGCTTAATCCTTCTCCTACTGATCTCAAACAGAGACAAAGGATTCACTGGATACCAGCTTAGTGTGTCAAAGGAAAATAAAGCCCAGATCCAGCCTCACTGTGTGGAGAAAGTTCACCAAGTTTCACAATGTGAAAAGTAAAGAAGTTATTTTTTCTAATCTCGAGGAGGTTCTGGGTAACCATTGTTCCATGTGGATTCCTCATGTCCTCCTGTGGCCAGCTTGAAGACCTGTACCTCTCTTTTCCCTCCATACCACCCCTATCACAAGAGAGTTCTAGCACCGTGCCCTGGAATGGATTCTTCCAGCCAGTCTTGAGGCTAGAACTTAATGCTATAGTGTTCAGAGAGGACAGATGATACACAGCAGACGAATCTGCCAACCCCTCACTAGCACAGCAAGTAAAGTCCCACTGCCTCCCCATGGCAGCGGACAACTCAATACTCACTTCCCATTATCCTCCGTACAGTCGGGCCTTCTGCGGTCATCTCCCTCACGATCTCATTGTCATCCTCATTGGCATCCAGCCAGCGGTTGCAGTTGAAGTTATATTTGTCCTTATTCAAGGTATTCATCAGAGTCATCTGTAATGGGGTAGTCTTGAGGTAAGCAGGTGGAGCCATCGGATGTCTCACTCGTGGCCTGTGGTCCTCATTCTGTTGTCCTAACCAGTGTGTGTGTGTGTGTGTGTGTGTGTGTGTGTGTGTGTGTGTGTGTGTGTGTGTGTGCGCATGCGTGTGTGTGTGTGTGTGTGTGTGTGTGTTGTTTTCTTTTTTATTTTTATTTTACCTTACTTTGTTTTTTTTTTCAAGATAAGTTTTCTCTGCATAATCCTGGAACTCATTTTGTAGACCAGGATAGCCTCAAATTCAGAGATCAACCTGCCTCTGTTTCCCAGTGTTGGACTCAAAGGTGTGCACCCCGTGTCAGGCCTGCTGTCTCATCTCAAGGATGAGATCTCCTGGCTCTTGAAGAAGGCAGGTGATCAGACTGCTGTCTCTTTCCCTGGTCTCCCAGAAGCAAACATTCACTCAGCATCTGGGAGACAGGTCAGGATGTACCCCATGGACATTCGAGTATTTCTCTGTCTACTTTGAAAGGACACTCCTTATCTGTCCCTATCAAAACATATGGCCCGTGTCAACCCTTCCCACCTCCAGCCCTGACAGATACAAAGGCATATATATATATATATATATATATATATATATATATATATATATATATATATATATATGATTATGAAATGTCATACACCTGGATCCTCCCTCCCTGCAAGGCACACCTTACCTTTTCTAAATGCCACCCAGAGCCAGGATTCTGCCTGTCATGCCACGCCCGAATCTTATAAAACCTCCCGAGATCTGGGAGCTCCATCTACAAGGAGAAATAAAAAGTCTGTGTGGACACAGTCACAGGAATTCGTGTGTCCTCATAGCTGACCACAGGCAGGTGGGTACTCCTTCGGGCTGCTTTTTCCCAGTAAGGATGGGTCTGCCACACTCAAACACTCCATTCTCTCATGTCCCTGGTAACCAGTGACTCATGGGACTGAGATGGCTACGTGAAAGGAACGTTCAGCCTGGGCTGGTGAAACCGAACAAAAATAACTGACCCACAGTGGGATCCAGCTGAGAGATCTTCAGGAACAAAATCCATATGGCAGCCCTGCAAATTAGCACGGGGCCACAGCCCCGGGAGTCTGCTGGGCACTGAGACAGACAAAAAGATTAATGCAGCAGCTCTGCCCTTTCCCCAGGGGCTCAAGTCTGGCAGAGAAGACAAATACACAAAGAGCAATGAACTTGGTGGTGGAATAGAGGTGTCGGTGGGGTGCACGGAAAGGACAGTGGCAAATTACAGGTTCTTCCCCTCAAAGGTGGAGCGGCCCCTCTGAGGGCAGAGACTCACTCTGAGTACCTACTGCAAAGTTCAAAGTTAGATTTTTCTCTCAAACGCTCCAAAATTCATATTTCCCCTTAAATTTGGTCCTTACACTCGAATGCAGCCAGGTTGAATAATAGAACTGTGCTCTAGGCCTCTGAGCCCACAATTCCCCCGTTCACCTCGCTCCTGAATGCTTCAAGCATTCCGTAATGGCTCTGCCCCCCCTAAACTTCGTCCTAGACTGTATCAGGCAGGAGATCAAATATAAAATAAATCTCTTTTATAAATCATCAAATTTGCCCTTGCTGTGGGAGTCCAAAGTCTCCAATGTAGCTCCAGCCTTTAAACTTGGTTGAAAATCTGGCACTGAGAACCGGAACATCCGGTGCTCCTTCGTCTCTTTTCCCACCCCCAATCCCCAATCCATCCCATTTCCTTCCTACCCTGAACTTCTCAATGATGCCTGGTTTGAACCATTTGTTGTTGGGATTCAGAAGAATCTCGTCTGTCCGCCCCTTCTTCCCATAAATCTGGATGAAGATGGGCGAGTTGGTGCCAGCTTTCTTCAGATCAGTTGTCCAGACCCAAAGGGACCAAGGAAATTCTGCAACACAGGTCATAGCGCATCATAAACTCCAAGAGTTGGGGGGGAAGATGTAGTAGGGGATATGGAAAGATCAGGATTGGAGATGATATACAATTGTGTCTATTCTTAGAACCCGTTAAACGAGTGCAGAATAGATAAAGCTAAGGATCCCCTACTAAAAATGAAGCCCGTTAGTGTCTTATTTAACGGCTAAAGATGCACTGTGTTTTAGCAGTAGACAAGGGCTGACTCCACCAGCCTATGGCTAGTGTATTGGGGCTCACTGAGTGAATCTCAGTTTAGTCCCATGTCTATCACAGCAACTCCTTCAGTTTGGGGACACTGGAGTCATCTCCACAACAGTGTATGGCCTGTACCTTGCAGAACTGAGCTTCTGTCTGGGAGGCCCCCAGATTCCTCAAACTTACTTTTCAGCCGCTTCTTCCTCAGAGACACCATCTCATAGAGCTGACGCTCAATCAGTCCGTCTGCCTTCTTCTCATCCAACCAGTTGCTGCACGGGAAAGTCTGCTGGATGCCAGTGAAGGGGCACAGTACCACCACCTAGGAAGGCAGACAGCACGTGTCTTCTGGGTCAGGTCCACGGGTGGGACCCACTCAGTGCTTAGCAGTCTCCCCATATTAAGGGCACACATGTCTTTGTTAGGACCTTCAAGGGACAGCAATTTCTATCTTACTTTCTCATTAAATCTTAATTAAAAATACCTCTTTCAGGAACTTTTTGCAGATAAAAAATAAATACTTTTTAAAAAGTTATTATTTTAAGGAGAGGTCTTTGATGGTAGCTGCCGTCACTAAGTTTAGCTTAAAGAAGAAACATGGAGTTGGCTAAGCATTAGAAAGTGCAGTCATCCAGTGCACGGTGTATCAACTTAGTAAAGAAGAAAGAGTAGGGGACTAACTCACTAGGAACAGAAGACAGCCGTAGACAGAATTCAATACTAGCTCGGAAAACAACTCTGAACATTGAAGAAGTAGAAAATAATGCATTTAATCTGTTTAATAACATACACCAACCTCCTCAAACATAATTAGCTAAATAAAACACTAGAGGCAGACGCTTTAAAATAATAAACGAAGGCTGGAGATGCAGTTCAGCGGTGGAACTTAGCACGCATGATACCCTAGGCTTTATGCACACACACATGCACACACAAACACACACACACACACAAACATAGACGTACACTCACACACACACAGACACACACACATGTACACTCACACACACAGACACATACATGCAGACAAACACAGAGACACATACGCACATATGCATGCATACATGTCTGTGCACACACACAATTAAAAAGAAGACAAAGATATACACTCTTCAATTTTCTGTTCAGCATGCTACTGTAGGTCTTAGGCTGTGTACTCATAATTTAAAAAGAAATAGTAAAACCTCTCTGTAGTTAAGGAGCCTGAAAACCAATCAAGCTATGGGAAGACTTGCTGGCAGAGAAAACCTTCAAAGAATATATGGAAAAATCATTAAAATCAATCCACAGCTTACAAGATGGTTATACGTAAACTCGGCGCATAGAAAGTACTTAACCAGTAACAAATGGAAGGATAATTTGTAAGGGCATCTGTGACAATACGAATCATAAGATCTGTATGGTTATACGAACAAAGTCATACGCTATGTTGAAGAAAAATAAAAATAAAACTACATTTAAAAAACCGTTTTAGGGCTGGGGATTTAGCTCAGTGGTAGAGCGCTTACCTAGGAAGCGCAAGGCCCTGGGTTCGGTCCCCAGCTCCGAAAAAAAGAACCAAAAAAAAAAAAACCGTTTTAGAGATCTGAATTTTAAGAAGCACACCATTTTCATAGATAAGGTAGGTTGGTATATTAAAAAATAGTTTTTCCAAGGGACTCTGTAGATCAGTGGCTCTCAGCCTGTGGGATCATAACCCCTCTGGGTCACATCAGATATCCTGTATACCAGGCATTTATACTGTGATTTGTAACAGTGGGAAAATGACAGTCATAGAATAGTAAGAAGATAATTTTATGGTTGAGGGTCAGCTGAACATGAAGAACTGTGTTAAAGGGTTGCAGTATTAGGCACGGTGGGAATCACTGATGTAATCCAGTTAGCATTTCATCAATTTAGGGGGAGAACCTAAAATTCCTATGGGATATTAAGTGATGGCAGATGTCAGTCTGCCCTTTCAATAAAGGAGGAGGTTGGATTTAATTTGTTCCGGCAGAAATAGTGCAAATGTATAAAATGAAGGCAGTGAATGTTGTATTGATGAAGAAATTTACTAAATCAATTCATGGAACGGAGTAGAGAGCAGAAAGGAGCTGGGGTTTTGTTTGTTTGTTTTGGAAAGACTTTATTTTCAATGGAAAAAAATCTCGATTTCCCACTGAAACTTAATCATTGCTTCCCAAACTTCCTTAATGACAAGAATTATCAAGTAAATCCCAATGGTTCTGGCCTGTGGTCCCAGTTATTAGGGAGTTGGCCTGGGCTGCAGAGTGACTCTGTCTCCAAACTTATAAAAGACACAGAGAGGCAGGGAGGTAGAGGGAAAGGAGAGGGAGGGAGGGAGGGAGAGGGGGAAGGGAGGGAGGGAGGGAGGGAGGGGGAGAGAGAGAGAAAGAGAGAGAGGGGGAGGGGGGAGAGAGAGAGAGAGAGAGGGAGAGAGAGAGAATATCATTGTGCAACTGTACAACATTTTCTTTATTCATCCCTTAGTTGAGGGACATCTAGGTTGTTTCCGGTTTCTGATTATTATGAATAAAGCAGCTATGAACATCATTGTCCTTGTGGTGCATGGTGGGACATCTTTTGGGTATATGCCCAAGAATGGTATAGCTGAGTCTGGAGGTAGAACTATTCCAAGTTTTCTAAGAAACAGCCAAATTGATTTCCAAAGTGGTTATGCAAGTTTACACTCCCACCAGCCATGGAGGAGTGCACCCCTTGCTCCAGGTCCTCAACAGCATGTGCTATCTCGTGAGGGTTTGACCTTAGCCATTCTAATTACGATGGAATCTTAGGGTCATTTTGATTTGCATTTCCCTGATGATGTTGAGCATTTCTTTAAGTGCTTCTCAGGCACTAAAGATTCCTCTGTTGAGAATCCTCTGTTTGGCTCTGTACCATTTTTTAAATTGGGTTATTTGGTTCAATACTATCTAATTTCTTGAGTTCTTTCTATATTTTGGATATTAGCCCTCTGACAGATGTAGGGTTGATGAGGTCTTTTCCTTTCTGTAGGCTGCCACTTTGTCCTATTGATGGTCCTCTGCCTTACACAAGCGTTTCAGTTTCATGAGGTCCCATTTATTAATTGTTGGTCCTAGTGCCTGAGCCGTTGGCGTTCTGTTCAGGAAGTTGTCCCCTGTACCAGTGTGTTCACGGCACTTCCCCACTTTCTCTTCTATGATACTTACTGGGTCTGGTTTTATGTTGAGGTCTTTGATCCACTTGGACTTGAGTTTTGTGCAGGGTGATAACTATGGATCCATTTACATTCTTTAACATGCAGACATCAGTTAGACCAGCACCATTTTTTGAAGATGCTTTCTTTTTTCCATTGTATAGTTTTGGTTTCTTTGTCAAATATCAAGTGCTCATAGATATACAGGTTTATTCTAGGTCTTCTCTTCTATTCCAGTGATTAGACCTGTCTGTTTTTATGACAATACAATGCAGTTTTTACAACTTCTCTGTGGTACAGCTTGAAATCAGGGGTTGTAATACCTCCGGAAGTTCTTTTATTGTACTGGATTGTTTTAGCTATCCTGGTTTTATTTGTTTGTTTGTTTGTTTGTTTTGTTGCTCTTGTTTTCCTGTAAGAAGTTGAGAACTGTTCTTTTGAGGTCTGTACAAAATTGGGTTGGAATTTTGATGTGGATTACATTGAATCTACATTGGTTGCTTTTGGTAAGACTGAAATTTTTACTGTTAATCCTTCCACTCCATGAGTAAAACAAAGAGATCAGGAAACTCATGGGCAAAGGGTTGGATTTAGAAAATATCATGGAATGGGTTTGCGAGAGAGAGAGAGAGGAGAAAGAGAGAGGAGAAAGAGAGAGAGGTGAAAGAGAGAGAGGAGAAAGAGAGAGAGGAGAGAGAGAGAGGAGAAAGAGAGAGAGGAGAAAGAGAGAGGAGAGAGAGGAGAGAGAGGAGAAAGAGAGAGAGAGGAGAGAGAGGAGAGAGAGAGAAGAAAGAGAGAGGAGAAAGAGAGAAAGAGGTGAAAGAGAGAGAGGAGAAAGAGAGAGGAGAGAGAGGGAGGAGAAAGAGAGAGAGAGAGAGAGAGAGAGCACAAAGAGCAAAGAGCAAAGATCTTTCTTCCTTATCCTTTACATAGGCTGCCACTGGAAGGTGTGGTCCAAATTTAGGGTAGGTCTTCCCACCTCAAATGATCCAGTTAACAGGTGTGCCCAGAAGCTTGCGACTTATTCAGTTAATCCCAGATGTAGCTGAGTCGACCAACTGAGAGCAGCCATCCCAAGAATACAGGATGGAACTTGTCCTTCAGTGTTAAACAGGAACCCATTGACCGGGAGAGCGTTCATGGGCTGCCACCTTACCTTCTCACAGTACCAGCCTCGGTTGACGCCTATGTTGCCGTGCCCAATGGAGACCCGGCTCAGTGGGCTAAGGAGGACAGCCAGGTCGATGTGGAAGATGTCTGTGCGGCCCCTGTCGAACACACCACCTTCCAGAAAGATTTTTCCACTGTTCCTATTTCCTCTGGCTCCGTACATGACCAAATAGATTTTAGATTTGGTCCCAGCTCCACGGATATCCCCAGTGAAGACAGTGACAATGTAGGTTATGGCTGGAATGGAAGGAAGGGCAGAGAGGGTTCGAAGTGGTTTTACCGGAACACTCCTGTCTCCATCTTCGCTACAACACCACTCGTCCACACACGGCCATGCCCCTCCCTGTCCCCCGTTTCACACACTCAGAACAGTGTCCCTCACAACTTCGTCTGTTTCTCAATATTGTCTTAGTATATGTGAGGCTGGGGGCGAACTACTTCTGTTATTTCAGGGAACTGTCAGCACTCATTAATGGAAACAAAGACAAGAAGGAAACTGAGCTGGTTAAAAATAGCACTTATTATTAATGGTAATTATCATGTGTACATTATTAACAGCTGCCAGATAAATTCTGCTACGTCTAATTTAATTATAATAGTCAAATCCATCTATGGTGATTTATCTCTGGCCTATCTGGTTCATTTGGTTCTTTTGCTGAAAATATAACTTTTTAGAAGGGGCACTAACATCTT
>NC_141551.1:72762500-72880000 GCF_021556685.1 Rattus norvegicus | reverse complement strand
AGAGCACAGCAGGCGCCATGACAGGGGCACCGCTGCGGGGACTGCTACCATTCCTCTGCTGTCGTCTCCACCAGCCTTTGAGGAGACTCCTCTCGGTCACCAGCAGTTTGTTGACAGTGCCCTGTGGATGCTGGTGACAGTCCACTCTTTATCTGCCCTGCCAGAGCCAAGTGACAAAGAGTAGCACCCTGCTTTCTTCTCTTGGCCCACCTCTGCTTCTGACCGTACTGCTGCAAATGTCACTGGGGTGGATAACTTTGTGCCCTTCCTCTGCACAGGGGTGAGAACTGTGCTACACACACTGTGCGTGGATGGGAGCTAACCTGGTGTACGGCCAGCTTTCGTTCGTCAGGCAACACTGCCCTCCAGAATGCGTACGAGGTGTGAATTTCCACCAGCAATGTATGGGCATCCTCAGTGCCCACAATCACTATTAACTATCCATATTCTAAAGTTTTATTCTGTGTAGAATAGCATCTCGTTGTGGTTATAACCTGCATTTACTTACCTTTTTTGAGAGATTGACCATATATATACATATACATATACATATACATATACACATACACATACACATACACATACACATACACATACAAATATATATATTTGTTTAGGTAATGGGCATCAGTCATTTTTATTCTAATTGTTTGTTCCAACTTTTACTAATTTCTTTTTTCATATGTTACATTCAGACCTGGTTTTCCCTACCTCCTCTCCCTCTAGTCCCTCCTCTTCTTCCTCTTCCTCCTCCTCCTCCTCCTCTTCTTCCTCCTCCTCACTATCTACTCCTTCTCTGTTTCCCATTAGAAAAGGGTAGGCCTTCTTCCATTTTAAATTTTTTTAGACCATTCTTTGGTGTTTGTGCATGCACAGAAGTGTGTATACATGCACATGTACATGTGTGCAGACATGTGTGCATGTGAGTATGTGTATAAATGTTCGTGTGTGCCTTTGGTAAATTTCATCTCTAGATTAATTTACATTATCTGAAATTTTCTTTCAAAAATTCTGATCATTTTTTTTTCACATTTAAGTCTTTAGCCCATTGGGAAGCTATTTTTGTGCACTGTCAAAGACAAGGATCTGATTTAGTCTTTCCTCAGAGTGCTAGACAGTTGTTCAAGCACCAGTAATTGGACCTCTTACCTTCACCCTTTGATTTATCATCTACAATGCTAACTTTACGCATATTTCTAGATTCTTTACTCTGTCCCACTGAACAACTGCATTTGCCCTTCTTCTTGCTTAGTTTTTCAAGATCTTTGATTGGGTGAAGTGGCTCCACTCACAAGGCCATTTGCTACCGAACAGGACAACATGAGTTTGATTCCTAGGACCCACACAAGAAGAGCAAGAGCCAATTCATGAAAGTTGTGCACCCATGCCCACATCTACGCCACAGCACATGTGTTTCTCAAGCAGACACTAAACGAACTGAATAGACATAGTTTAATTTTATTTTTAATGTTGCCACTATCTTAATTTCTGACAGGGCAAATCTCTCCCATTAGTATTGCTGTTCCCACTATTTCCTGTTTTTATAAATTATATCTATTAATTTTGCATGTGTGAGAAGCATGCTCACTATGGTATACACGTGGAGGTCAGAGGACAACTTTCAGCAGTCAGGTCCTTTTTTTCTCTTTATCATGTAGGGTCCCAGGGATAGAACTCGGTTGATGGTGGAGATGCTGGTGGTGATGGTGGTGGTGGTGATGGTGGTGGTGGTGGTGATGGTGGTGATGATGGTGGTGGTGGTGGAGGTGGTGGTGATGATGGTGGTGGTGATGGTGGTGGTGATGGTGGTAGTGGTGGTGATGATGATGGTGGTGATGATGATGGTGATGATGGTGGGGGTGGTGATGGTGGTGATGATGGTGGTGGTGGTGGTGGTGGTGATGATGATGGTGATGGTGGTGGTGGTGATGGTGGTGGTAGTGGCGGCAGTGACAGTAATGGTGATGTTAGCCCCGGGCCTTTCTTTACGTCGAACAAAGTAGTTTGCCTACATCCTGACACTGATGCAATGAATACATGATAATGTACATCTTCTTATGATGGCTATGGATGGTCCAGCTCCTTTCCTGCTGGTGAGATTTTCCCAGAATTCTTCATGCTGCTTATTTCCAAAATTCTCCTTTCATGTATTTAAGCTAGATTTTTATTTATTTTTATATACTATGAGAATATCTTTATGAAAGAGAATCATGTTAAGAGAGCTCAGGTTGGCCTCGAACTCCAGTTCTCCTGTCTCTTCTTCAAAGTGCTGGGATTCTAAATGTGCCTGGCAAGACTACTGGCTCCTCCCTAACAGGTGCTCCTACTCCCGTGATAACCAGTGTATGCACTTGTGCCATCAGCCATGTTTCCTCATTGCTTCTCTTGGATTGACTGAATGTTTGGGCCTTGGATTCATTCTATTCATTTATGGATTATGCATTTTTTACTTTGGGTATTTACCTTTATAATTTTAATATCACACTTAGCTTAATGAAGTCTACAGAGATGGGTAATGGACAAATCCCCATAATACTTTACCAATTTTCTTCTCATATATCGTTCATAAATATCTTGGGTAAACATTTCCTCTTTCCCCTGTGTTAGGCAGTGATGTTCTGTGGTTGGTGTCTGCTTAGGTTTGTCATATGGCTATTGATGTTTTGTTTACTTTTGTGTGTGTGAAAGAGGGATAGAGTCTTCCATCCTATGTGAGGTAGGCTAGCCTTGTACTCAGTATGTAGCCCAGGCTAATCTCAAACTCCTGTTTCTATTGCTCTAGTCGCCCAAGTGCTGGGATCTATAGGTATAAGTCATCACATCAAGAAGCCCATCTAGTGGCTGCTTAAACATGAGTGTAGGACATAATATCCATCCATTCCTCTTTGGCAAAGTAAAAATTTGTTAATTTTCCCCCATCACCTGAAATGACAGCTTATCTATCGTGGAATGCATGGTTGACATATGTCCTTCCAGAGAATATTAAAGGTGTGATTACATGAATTTACAACTTCTGTTGTTGCCGATGGGAGTTATCCACTCGTCTCAGTGGACTTTTTACAGAAAGTGACTTGCCGGCTTTTCTTCCTCTCAGATCTTTCTCTTTGCTTTCGGCTTAACAGGGTAACATAGATTCCTTCGTAGATTCTAGTCCAGGCGTCATTTAGCCACTTTAAGCTGAAAATTCAGATCTGCTGGGTCTTAGAAACGCTTCTGGCCATTGTCTCTCAGAATATTTGCTGTTACCTGTTCCTGGCTGGCATCCTCTGTCTCTGGACCAACCTCTCCCATACCTCCCTCCCTCCCTGCTCTCCTGTCTCCTTCCCACCCCTTTCTCTCTGTCTGAGGGGTTTGCTCACGTACCTGCAGTTCACTAGGCCTCTCTTCAGCTCCCTTACTTGCACTGGGTTTCGCACCTCCGAGGCGCTTATCTTTAGCAGCCATGTTTTCCCTGTTTCCTGGGGTTTCGTATGGTTGTTTTTCCTAATGTGCTGTTTCTCATGGTGCTATATTTTCCTCTGTCCCTTCTTACATGTTTTAACAGTCTAACTTTTATTTTTTAAGTTATAGGCTATCCCAACACCACTCCATTATCTGAAACCCCGGGGATTTCATTCTGATAGTTGTGTAGATTATAGCTTTACCACGGTGGGCTATGTCCTTTAGTGTTTTATAGTTTTGGAAAATAAACTCGCTCCAAAACTTCATTCATGGGAATCATATGTAGCCTTAGAAAGGCCTTTGCAGAGTGTTAGTGAAGATTCACTCGCTATGAACTGATCATTCTATTTTGGTTTTTTTTCTTGTTTGTATGTTTTGAGACAGGGTCTCATTATACAGCTCTGACTGACCAGGAGCTCACTGTGTAGACAAAGTTGGCCTAGGCTGCAGAGAGAACACCCTACCTCTACCTTCTGAAGGCTAGGATGACAGGCACATGCTATCACATCCAGCTTGAACCAAGTATTCTGTACAGGGGGAGAGGCGTTCTGAAATCACAAGTCTAGCCTAACAGTCAGACCTCAAGTCCCTGAATAACACACATTTTCATTTGTCTTGGTTTTAACTTAAGTGCTTTGCAGAGATCCAGTGACTATGCCCATGCACGAGCAAAGCCATTGGTCTGCTTTCACTGAGGCCACTTCTGAGACTCTCTGGGGCCCCTGGCTTCATGTGCAGTTCTAATTTCAAGCTCTTGCCTCATTCTGGACCTGCGACTCATTTTCTGACCCTCAATGGGCACAAAAACCTGTCTTCTAGATTAATGAGCATGAAAGCCCTCTCCTTGTAGGAGCTACAGGATCGATTCATAGCTAATACTTTGGTTTGGTTTTGAGTTTCTCCTTCATGTCTGGAACCTGGAGAGTCCATTTTCACTCATTATAAGTTCAGCAGTACATGTTGAATTCTTTGATGTATTCTACCCCAAATTCACATGTCTCTGTAACTTTTCTGACTTCTGTGTTACTGCAATAAATTGACACAGTGAGAGAAAACCACCTGTCTCAGTCTGAGACCTGAGCTGCCTCCCAGTACCTACAGCTGCAGCTTCTGCATCACCTGTGAGACCAAGGATTATTCTAGTCCTTAGTCCCACTCTGGTTTATTACAAGTCACTACATTGAATCATATGTCATGCCACAGCAGCCCACATAAGCACAGAGCTTATAGCAATAAAGATATTGAGAATGAGTTCCCGGGGATGTGAAATTTGGGCTTACTCATAGTTTTGGATGCGATTCGAATCAATCCAAACCTAGGAATATCTTATTCTGAAAACCATACCATATACACAGAGAAAGGGGAGGAGAGAGAGAGAGAGAGAGAGAAAGAGAGAGAGAGAGAGAGAGAGAGAGATTTGAACACCTGTTACACATACATACATTTGACCACATAAGGTAGATACCCTACTGTTGGGGCAAACCACTGCAAATCACAGCACAAGAAGAGAAGAGAGGTGTTCAACGGAAAGACTAAAAGCTGCCTTCCTCAGCTGGATTACAAGAAGCAGCCACTCTAAGGAGTTGTACAGGGTGGGGCTTGTGAGGAAATGACCCATTACCTGTGTCTCCATACTCTCCAAAGATATTGATAAAGACATCAGCATCTGTCCCTGCACCAATCACATCACCAGTGTATACCTTGATTTCATATTTGTTTCCTGGGAACAAAGACAGAGAAAATGTTGCCTCATTAGGATCCCAAGAAAAGACAACTAACTGTGCACAGAGAGCTTCCAAGCCATCAATCCTTCCCACGGAGGCTCATAAGATGGTGAATTATCTGCATGAGCGCCACTCTCATTACTGTCAACAACAGGGCAAAGAGAAGTCACTCCAGGTTGGCTCCAAAAGGTCATCATTAAACTCTAGGTAATATCTAAGCCATGGGTAAAGGAGAACTTCTGTTTTCATCTAACACATTCGCCTACCTTATCTCCTCTGAAGTACTGAGGTGACTCTAAGTCCCTACACACCTATCATTTTTCCTGTCCATTTCCACGCTGTGAAACAATACTGCTGCCATTGGGGAGATTGGATTCTGTAGGTGAAAATAAAATTCGTGTCTATCCAGGCCATAGACACACAGAGACTAAACTAAAATCAACACTGGGCAGCAAAATACATGTTTAAAAAAACCCACATCTGCTTCCTGTGTCATTGCTGTACTCGCTGGACAAAAATCAATTCCCCATAACCCCAAACACAGCCTCAGTCATGGCCTCAAATAGGTTAGGGTCAACACATACTTGAGAGTGTGCTGAGCTCTGGTCAGGTCTCTCCATCCGCAGCTTGCCTTAGGGCAAGGAATAAAGGCCAGAAGATAATGTGTATGGTTAGGGCAAGCAGATGCCTCCAGGTCTTCTTGGATGGCAACAACGTTGAGGTTTAAGACAACTCTCCCTTCCCTTGTTTCTTCCTCCATGGCTTTCTGGTTTACATAGAGCAGAAGGAACCATTCCCTTCAGATATGCTATGCCCAATTTACTGAGTTGATTAAAAACCAGTGATTCCAGCCAAGGCCCAGAATGCTAGCCCTTCTGCTCACTGCTTCCCTAGACTCCTCCTTGCCCTCCACCTCCAGCCTCCAAAGGTATTTGTCCTCTGTCTTCTCCTACTCTGCTGATATCTGTGTGATGACATGGAGTTTTGCCACGGACTGCCTTGTCCTGTCTACTGTTGCCTGAATGTAAGTCCCCCAATTCCTCTGAAACTTAAAAAGGGGGTACATGGATATGTTCAGGACATTTTCTCTCCCTCCCTTCTTCTCTCCCTTCCACACCCCCTAATGCACTGTGAAACCTATGGGTAGCACGTTGGAATGCAAACTGAATCCAATTTCTTGAAACTTGAAGTTCCCAGGAAGTTGTTGAGGGCAAAGGACTAAGGAGAAAAATCTAAGCCTGCCCATTTCCCACTTCTGGCACTTTCTGTAGCACAGGATCAGCCTGGAGAGGTGTCTCGTCATGGCACCTGGAAAGGGTGCAAAGAGGACACCCCTATTCCTCCAGTACATGCCAATTGGTCTTTGCTGGTGAGAGCATCGAGCCTATAACAAATAGACATCTCCTCTCCATAACTCTCTGTCTGCAAAGCCCACAAAAGAAGGGATAGGGGTTCTCTGATCCTTGTCTGGAACGGAAGCTGCAGAAGGAACAATTGCTGTCAGCGTCTACGTCCTCCTTTAGAGCCATGAATACCGTGAGACAGCAGCTGAAGCCAGGGAACCAAGGCCCTTCAGAAAGGTCAGACCCAGGGAACCTATGGAATTGGATCTCGAGCTGCTTGGAAAGTTGATTGAAAGATAGATACCATATTTTCCACGAGGGCCTCCAGGTCATGTGGTTTGTAAGCAAGACCTTAGCTAAAGCTGACTGACTCTATTCTCATCACCTCCAAGTCCCAGAGACTCCAAATGGCCTTGGTTGCTCTCTCCTTGTTAGATGGTCTTGTAGAATCGATCTGATTCACAACCTCTCTTAGTTACTTCCCTATGGCTGTGATAACACACCATGACCAAGGAAACTCACAGAAGACAGAATTTGTGTGGTCTTACGATTCTAGAAGGACCAGCATCAAACCACAAACAGGAAGCAAGGAGAGGAAACTAGAAATGGCGCCAGTCCTTAAACTCTCAAAACTTGCCTCTGGTGACATGATTCCTCTAACGAGTCCACAACCCCTATGCCTCTTCAAACAGCCTGAGTCTGTGGGGGACATCTCATTCAAACCACCACCATACAACCTTTTCCAGTACCACTCGAGGGCTCCCTGATCCTGCTTAGCGGTGGCAAGGTGCAGATCACTACAGCTGGTCTACCAAGGTGGAAGCCCGAGGGGGCTTCTAAAGGCTGCTTCCAGGCACCTTGCAGAGAGGAGAGGCAGTGAGATCTTACAAGGACCCAGACATTGTGGATCAGAGGTAGGAAAAGAGAGGCAGGGAAGCACTTGTAGAAAATGGGTTCTGAATCATTCTGGAGCACAGACTTCCGTCACTGGGCCAGGAAGACAATTTTAACTCAAATATTTTTGAATAGCAAAAAAAGAAAATTACAGCAAAGGAATGGGGTGTCCTTTGGGTGAGTCTCCCATCCCTAGAGACACTTAATCAGCTACTAGTGCCACTCAGTGGGTGGAGAGTCATGTGTCAGAGATACTGTAGCAGAAATGCCATTGGTAAAGAAGCCAAGAGATTAAGGGAGCCATCCGTTAAAAAAAAAATCTGGAAAGTGCCCCATAGGACGTGTTTTAAGAGTTGTAGACCATTTAGTCTCCATTGCAATGACTTGATCAGCACAAGGAAAGTCTGGGATTCAGGAGCCAAAAGAGGGCTACAGGAGCAATGTACCCAAGCACAGGGGCGTCTGGGGAGGTAGGGTTTCAGGTCAGGATGAAGCGGGCAGAGAGAAGCCAATGCCAGGGCTCAAGAGCCTAGAACTGTGAGAAGCTTCGGGGCCTTTCCAGCTGAAGTGACCGTAGATCTGAAGCCGGGGATCAGGAGGAGAGAGGCAGGCCATCTTCTGGCCTCCCTGGAGCGTTCTATGTCACAATGAGGTCATGAGTCTCTAGGTGGTTTTCTGGGTGAACCGCAGACTTTTGCTATTAGGTGATGGCTACTCACACCATGTAAAGAGAATGACCACAGGGGTACAGAGGTTCATCTTGCAACACCATTGTTTTCAAAGCCCCCATAAATGAGCAGTGGGGATTAGCTAGGGCTTCCTCTCCTCTGTCTACACACCTCCTCTCTCTATACCCTTCAGCAGAACTTCCTGCTACCTAAGTTCCCAGTTTCCAAAACAAGTTCCGAGGGCACTGTGCCCCAGTGCAACCCTAACTGGTGACTCAATGTAATATTGACAAGAGAGCAAGTCTGAACAAAAACTAACAGCACGCAGAGTGCCGAGCCTTCCTCCACAGGCAGATGAGGCCACACAAGATGCTACATTTGAATGTGAAATGTCCCCTACAGGTTCCCATCTTGAACACTTGGTCCCCAGCTGCTAGTGCTGTTTTTTGAGAGGTTGTGTATAAAAACCCTGTCGACATGTAGCCTCTAGGCTGCAGAAGCATGGCACTAGGCACGGGCCTTCAGCGCATTACAGATATGCCTGGGGCTCTAACCCAAGCTCTCTGCTTTCCAGTCAGCTACTGTGGAGGAGCTCCCACTGGCCACTCCTTGATGTCTTCCCCACCATGATCAGCTGAAATCCCCTGATCCTAGGAGCCAGTAAGCCCTGCCTCCCTCGAGTCAGTTCTGTCAAGTGATTTGTCACAGCAAAGTAAAAAAAATAACTAACACACGGACTTTTGAATGTAGAATTCACCACGAGATTGGCCCACCAATAAGATACCCAACCTGATAACCTAAAGTTGTCCAGAATGAAGGGGACATAGAAATCCTGAATAAAGCCCGCCCACATGCCAGGAGGAAGTGATAAAGCCAGGAGAAGCTATGAAGTTATGAAGAAAGGACTGAAAAGGGATCCCTGGGGGAAGGTGGCGTCCCTGGCAACGCCATGATAACCCGCTCTCTCGGGTGATTGGCACGAAGCATTCAAACAGGACTCGGCAGCTGACAAAGCTCTTGCACATCTCTGAAGTCATCTAACCGAGACCATGGTCCTGTGAGACAAGTAGGGTTGATATTGTCATTTCTATAAATGACAAGGACAGAGCTTCAGAGGGTGGCCTGCCCAGGTCACACAGCCATGAACCATGACAGTCTCTTGACTTCGGACTCAAGGTTCTTCCAAGATTAACGGTGGCCTCCCCTGCCCTGAATGGGGTCAGTACACTTCTCCTGGAAAGGGTCAGTTAGAATATATTTTAGGCGTTTGTAGGCCATATGGTCCCTGTTACAATGACTGAACCCTGCGGCTGTGGTGCAAACTCAACCATGTGCTTCTGACCAGGGGAGGGTGAGGAGAGATGACCAAAGATGATGAGAGATGATAAAGGAACAAAAGGAACTTTCTGGATGGCAGAAACAGTCCGTATGCTTGTGCCAGGGGTTATATATACGTGTGTGTGTGTGTGTGTGTGTGTGTGTGTGTGTGTATGTGTGTGTGTGTATAATTTTTTGCCCACACAAAAATAGGTGGCAGCTGGTTTTGGCCCATGGGCCGTAGTTCTTTCCCAGGTCTCTGTGTGTGCTCAAGCACCCCAATCCTCAGATGAGACCAGAGCTGTCCTTACTAGATCACAGCCATTTTAGATTGAGCATCCCAAGGCTCTGGAACCTGAGGAGTAGTCCCTTTTTCTGAAAGGGTGGCACATGTCCCTGGGGTGATGACAGTTCAGAGCCAGCTCTCTCTGCCCACCATGCAGCATGCAGTGGAGGCTAAGTCTGGAAATATAGTGTGACACACAACAACAACGGGGCCAGTGAGCCTCACTTCACACACACACACACACACACACACACACACACACACACACACACACACCCCTTGCCTTTCATCCCTGGCCTGACTTGGAGGTAGCACGGAACAGAGACACAAAGGGGAGCTCTAAACGGAGGAGAGAGCCAACGTGGGGCAGGGTCTGGGAACTGCCGTTTGAGCCAGCTGTAGAATTGACTTGTGATCTGCTCACTTGATGTGCCTCTTGTAAAGTTCTCCCCAAACTGACTCTGCCCTTTCAGCAGGGTTACCATAAGCCCATCCAGGAGCTTTCTGCAAGTAAGAATCCCTTCTTCAAGACACACTGGTGCCATCTGTTGGACAATTGTATTGAGCACACCAGCCTATAGCTAATAGGAACTGTCTCATTGCAAAGTTCTGCAGTGTTGGGCGAATACGTCTTAGGACACCAACCCTACCACAAGACCAAAAGCCTCCCTTTGCTAAAGATTAGTGCAAGCTCAGAAAGGCTAGATCAAATCGCGTGTTCCTCTGAACAACACACCATGAAGAGACGCAGACCCTGCCTTGAGATCTTGCTTTCCAAAGCAATCTGGGCCCAAGCTGTGCTATAGAGTCAGAGTGGCCTTGCAGGCTGGGCATAGAGGAACAAGAGCCGCCACCCTTCCAACAGGAACTCTGTCCCTGAAGGCCATCGGAAGTGCCTGCGTGGGCTTCCCGAAAAGGCAGAAGCTGGCAGGTTCTAGCTGCCTAAGCCTGGTGTGCCAGCCGCCCCCGCAGCCTCCCCAGCGCTGTCTGGAACAGTCAGAACACAGCAGCGACACAACACGTCTCCAGAGAGCACCCTGGCGGTGGGGGAGGCTCAGCGATGAGGAGCAGACTCCCTCCTCTTGCTGCACAAGTACCGGTGAGGCTAGAACCTGCTCTTGTCCCGTGTCAAGTACGTGCTTGTCTCTGAGCCACGTGGCCCTGGAAAAGGGTTCTCACACCAACACCAACTAAACCTAGGCTGAAACCGTCCACGTGGTCAGGTTTGTTGTTTTGGGTTTTTTTGTTTGTTTTTGAGAAATAGTCACGAGTAACCCCGTCTTTCTTTTCCATCCAAGTAGTCCCAGACCGCGCATACACGGACCTGTGCCTCAGCCTTTGGGACCTCAGCTGGAGAAACCAGCGATGTTTCACTCCACAGCCTGTAGCAGACACCAGCTGAGGTGCTGGAAGGGAGAAATCACAGGCAGTGCAGGGGAGGAGATGACAATTCTCAGGGAGAGAAGGCGGTGGGGAGGCTCCCTGGAGGGTGGGATGTTCTCTCCCAGCCAAACAAGACAGACTCTACTCCACCCTGTTCAGGTCAGGAAAACCCGGTGAGCAGGTGGCAGTGTTATCCCTAGCCACTAGCCCTAGAATTCATCCCAGAGAGCCTTCCCCTGACGCTAATCCTGTCCTAGGGTCTCCTGTCTCTAGTAGATCCGTCTGTTTCCTGTCAGACTCCTCCATACTTCCCATAGACTCTGGTGAGCATTGGCAACTCCAGGGTTCAGAAACCCCAGGCCTCCTCCTTTGCCTTTCCCCACAATGCCCTTCTTTACCCTCCCTTGATCAGTGTTCTCTGTCTTTCTTAAAATGCTCTCCACCGCATTGCTACTGTAGACATAGCCAAACAAGGACCTCTTTGTACTAAGGGCCTTTGAGGGGCCGGTCACACCTCAGTTCTCACAGCAATGGACCCTGCTGTAGTTTGTACATGGAATGTCCCCCTACGGGTTCCTGCATTTTCACAGTTGGGCCCCAGCTGTTTTGAGGGGTAGCAGTTAGGCTAGATGGCTGTAGCTTCTGTCCTGAGCTATCTCTGTTTCCTGGCCAGTGCCCTATGATAAGCAGCTGCTGCAGACTCCCGGAGCCACAGGGCTGCCTACAGCCACGCCTTTCCCACCATGATGGACTGTGCTCTCTCAAACTGAGAGCCAAACTAAATCCTTCCTCCCTAAAGTTGTCTCTGCCAAGTGTCTTGTCACAGTCTGAGAAAGCAGCTCTATAGACCGTAACTGCTACTGTGCCACGGGGAAGAAAGAAACCTGACCATACTTGAGAAAGGATTCGACCTAAACTGGAACTCAAGAGATCTGAACAAGCAAGCTATGTCAGCTCACACACCAAGCTCCTTCAGAAACACGGACTCCTGAGCCCACAGTGCACTCACTCCTGAACATCTGGCATCTGTGGTGCCCGTTGGCACTTACATGCTCAAACACTGCATTTAATCTCACCACAGCCTGGTTGACTATGCATTGAAACATCACTCCGGAGAGGGAGAGATGGCTCAATGGAGTGCTTGCCTTGTATGCATAAGGATCTGAGTTTACACACACACACACACACACACACACACACACACACACACACACACACACCAATAACCCACATAAAAGAATGAAGTGTGATGGCGTGAGCTTAAAACAGTGCTTGGGAGGCAAAGGTGGGCGGATCTCTGGGGCTCACCAGTCAGCTAGTCTAACCCAGTTTGCAAACACCAGACCAAGACTTTCATTTTGGTATTCACATGTACCTACATGCACATGTGCCAGCACACATTTATATATATATATACATATATATATATATACATATATATACATATACATATACATATACATATATATATAATATGATTAAAACATCACTTGGTCTTTAATAGTTGTTCCCAATATCTTCCCAATTAGCTGTAACATATGCTGCACTGTTAACAATACAGGACTCTGGCATGTTAGAACAGTGCAGAACCTTCCACTGATCACAGTTCACCTTGCTCTCTCCACCTCAGCCAGCTCACAGGCAAGCTCTGTGGAGCCCTCTCCACTTGTCTCTTGGTGGCCACTCGCCCTCGTTCCCACACCTGGTGCTCACAGCATACCTTCCTAAGCACCTGCACTCTTCCCTCAGGAACCACGGCCCTCTTCTCCCAGACTTCTCTGCACTGCTATGGTTTATCTCCCCAGATACTGCTCACCCGTGGCAGGAGGAGCTAGAACTTTGCTCAGTCCTTCTGGGTACCAAGTGATTGACATACGGTACACGCAGAGGTCTGGACATGTGCAAACTGTGGGCCTACCTATGTGATCACTGCACGGAACAGTTTACAGAAAAGGAATAGTTCTGCTCAGTGTGCCTATAACAAGCACAGGAATCTTAAGAATAATAAAGTATGGGCCTGGAGAGGTGGCTCAGTGGTTAGGAGCACTGACTGCTCTTCCAGAGGTCCTGAGTTCAATTCCCAGCAACCACATGGTGGCTCACAACCATCTGTAATGGGATCTGATGCCCTCTTCTGGTGTGTCTGAAGACACCTAGACACATATGTACTCACATATATAACAAAATAAATAAATAAATCTTCAAAAGAAAAGGGATACTAAAATATCCAAAATAGGACATGGGCGAGCTTGTGATGGTCTTCCACTCCCGGGCAACCGTTTAAGATTAGAAGATTAGGCAACGCTGTACTGTGGCCATGCGTTATGACAAAAATATCTCTTATATCCTAAGAGACTGGAACTTTTGTTGGACCCTGCAGGTAGGTCAATGGAGATCCATTAAGACTTTAGGGCTGCCTGTCTACAGTGTGCTCAGTGCATTCGCTTAATGGGCCTTTAAGAGGGCAAGGTAGGGGCTGGAGAGATGGCTCAGAGGTTAAGAGCACTGACTGCTCTTCCAGAGGTCCTGAGGTCAATTCCCAGCAACCACATGGTGGCTCATAACCATCTGTAATGGGATCTGATGCCCTCTTCTGGTGTGTCTGAAGACAGTGACAGTGTACTTACATATAATAAATAAATAATTCCTTTAAAAAAAAAAGAGGGTGAGGTAATGGCCTTGGATTTCCCCAGTAACCAGCCTTTATACCCTAAGCTAAGGCATGGCTGTAATCTTAAGTTATACGCCCTTCTGTGTCCTTGACCCAAGTATAATGCCCATGCATGCATGTGTGTTATGATAATCGTTTGCTGAAGCTGGCAAATATAGGTTAAAGGTGCTTATAAAATGAATATATCATTCAACGTTGAGCATACTATATGGATATCCCTTGGTAGCATGGGCCCATTTGTTATCTGGGTTGGTTGTGGTCAACCGTAGTCAATATTTAATCCCTTGTAAAACTTGGTTAAAGATTTTAGTAAAATATCCCTCAATCCTTCTTCACGTGATGCTTTCTATACAATATTTCTACTCTGTTCAACACAGAGCAAAGCCCTTTGTTAAGGACAGATGTGCAGACACAAACATATAGGGACAGATGAGTCAGCATTTGGTCAAGCATTTGACAGATTCAGACCCACCCAAGAGACAGGCAGGGACAGTAGAAGACACAGAAATAGACAAGCAGAGAATTCAAAGCTGAGCTCGCTCTTGGTCAAATGCTATCACCAGGAAGAGCTTTATTGATTTCTTTCCATAATGTGACAGCAATGCATTGTGGGTGACTCAGTTTATCATAATGTATTCAAAATGGCTCCACTGTATGGCAGCATTGAGCAAAACATGCTTACAAATCGAGTCTAAATTAATGTTATTTTAATATATTCATGAATTCAATTGGGGGGGGAGAGCAGGAGACAAATTCATTAAGAGGTGACCCCATAGCAATCAGGGACTGGTTGCCAGCATGGGGATTACTCCTAACTCTATGTTTATAGAGGGGTGACTCTGAGAGCCATCACCTGTAATAATTCCTTCCTCATAAGTCACTGTGAATATTAAATGTATTTTATGATAGATAGGTAGATGGTAGATAGAGCCAGACAGATGATAGGTGGATAGATATAGATAGATAGATAGATAGATAGATAGATAGATAGATAGATAGATAGATGATAGACAAACAGATAACAGATGTATAGATAGACAAATGATCAATAAACAGGTAATAAATAGATGATAGGTAGTTGATAGACAAAGTTGATAGATGATATATAGAGAGTAGATAGATGATTGATAGATGATAGATAGAGAATAATTTGTTAAAATTATGCCTGTTGTAAGTGCCAAGCAAAAATTACCTACTACTACCATCTTCAAATAACAAAATAATGAACATTTTAATTAATTTTGCACACATTTTTCAGTTTTCTAGAGTTTTCAGGCCATGCTTTCTCCTATCATTAGACTAAAGAAAAAGTCACCCATGGTCAGTCTGTGGCCTTAGCCTCTGGTTTGGAAGAAACCCTTGAGAACATCTGCCAGTGTCCCTGTGCCTCGTGTTGGCTTTGACACCAAAGTTCTCAGGGAGGCTGGAGGGAGGATTGAGGACTGGGTAATGGAAGAAAGAGAGACTCAAAGTCAAAGGTGGACTTCCAGCCCCTAAGAAGTAGGTGCCTTTCTGAGACTCTCGCTGAGATCATGCCAACCTTCACCAGGGGAGGGCTGCCAGAAAGCCACTGGCATGGTGGACTGGACCATGAATGAGGTTAGGGCCAAGGCAGAGTTTGACCAAAAGTTCCTCTTTTCTTGGTTGGGGATTTAGCTCAGTGGTAGAGCGCTTGCCTAGGAAGCGCAAGGCCCTGGGTTCGGTCCCCAGCCCCAGAAAAAACAAAACAAAACAAAAAAAGTTCCTCTTTTCTTGGGTCCAAAATGTAGAATAGAAGGCTTCTATTTCCATAATTAAAGGAGCTGTTTTCAAAACACCCACTTAAGGCTGGACAGAGGTGGTCAGGTCACGCCTTTAATCCCAGCACTCAAGAGGCAGAGGCAAACCTGGTCTACAGAGCTAGTTCCAGGGCAGCCAGGGCTACACAGAGAAACCCTGTCTCAAAAAACAAACACTCAAAATAACCAAGTTTGAAGAAAATCTGTAACTCCATGCCTTCTCCCAAGGTTCTGGCTGCTCGGCTGAAGCAGCCTGTAGCTGGCTGTGGTCCTGGTGAGGGCAGAAGCCTCAGCCGGGCTGGGGCTGGAGAGTATGGGCCAGACACTGACAACAGAGTGCAGTTTTCCCTAGAGCTCTCACCCTGCTGATAGCCTCGCAAAGGCCTTCCCACCCGAATTCAGCCTGAGCTGCACCTCCTCCATGAAGCCCTCCTGATTCCACTTCCCCAATGCTCGCATTAGCCTGACTCAGACCCACGTAGAGTGTATTGGTTCTCTGCAGTATGGCTATTGGCTGTCCCCTGGTGCGTCTAAGCTTGTAGAGAGACAGAGTTACATACATCTGCTGTGAGCACAGGATTTGACGCACAGAAATAGCAAAAACAGTTCATTCATCCAGCCACAGAATGAGTATGCTTCAGAGCATCGTGAGCCCAGGGCTCCTGCTCTGCCCCACAGTCAGGCTGTGACCAATAGCGGGTTTCTTGGCTCCCCTGGGTTTCCATTTTCTCTTCTGTAAAGTGGAGGAGGAGTTGATAAACTCCCATTTAGTCCTAAAACTCTCTCTTTTATGCCTCACCAGAGCCTCATTGTGAGCGGTTCTCTCTTCCCACTCTTTCCGGGGATGATCTTCTGCAATGCTAGGTGGGAACAGATGCGGTGGGCGGGGAGCTGCTGGGAGGTCAGGGGAGGCGAATGTTTCAGGGCCTGGCTCACTCTCCCTGCCCAAAGCCCTTTCCCTGTCCCTGTGCGAATGGAGCCCCCTCCACGGGGTTACAAAGAACGTCAAGCTGCTCTCAAACAGCCCCCACAGCCAACGGAGCCCTGGCAAGGTTTGAAATTGGGTGACCGGGAAATGTCAGAGGGAGGGGGAGGAAAGCCGAGAAGAGAGGCTCTCCCTGCAAGCTCCAGATGTTGTGGAGGCCGAGAGCCCATTCACTGTTGTCTTTAGTCTGCCGGTATCCTAGAGGGGATGGCGGCACCAAGAGTCCTTTCCAATCCTGAAGGACTAAAAGCTGCAGACTGTGTCTCAGTCACAAGAACGGTTCCGAGTGTGGGAGAAGGGAGGAAGACAGGCTAGCTGCCACCTCCACGCTTCCGGCTGATACTGCCTCTGTATTAGTGACTTCTGAATCCGTGTGGCCACGCGGCCTAACAGAAACAGAATCAAGGAAGAGAGGTTTATCCAGGTTCACAGTTTCAGAGGGTTCTTAGGGTCCACCATGGCAGGGGAGGGCTCAGCAACACAGCTCAGTATGGAGGTCAGACCACATGATGGAGGCTGGACCACGTGATGGAGGCCGTTCACATCGCCGTGAACCAGAAAGCAGGGGCCAGGTATAACCTTCAACAACCTTCAAAGGCTCTCCTCTCGTGATTCACCTCTGCCAGCGTAGCCCCACCTCTCAGAGGTTCTGTGGCCTCCCAAACCAGCAGCATCAGCTAGGGAACAGGTGTT
Source organism: Rattus norvegicus (assembly GCF_021556685.1). Classification (NCBI taxonomy): domain Eukaryota; kingdom Metazoa; phylum Chordata; class Mammalia; order Rodentia; family Muridae; genus Rattus; species Rattus norvegicus. The sequence continues at coordinate 72,862,817 of NC_141551.1, read as the reverse complement.
CAAAATGTGAGCCCATGGGGGAACATTTCAGGTTCAAAGGACAGCGTTAAGTGTTCACATGCGAACAGTACAGCTCTCAAGTGTCCACTCATGACTGGTACAGCTAGGTTGTGACCATGGAGAACAGAGGTCTGTGGGGTAAGAGGATGAAAAGAATGGTGGAGAAGAGCTTACTGCAGGAGAGTTGCATCAAAGGCAGTCTCTTCCTGCCCTATACACACCCATGTTCTACACCTACTGAACCCCAGACCGCCCGCCCTGTCTAGCCATTCTACAAAGACGTGTATAGCAGAGAAGCTGGGATCTACCCCAGATCCCGTTGCTACCAGCTTGGAAAAGCCAGAGCCAGGACTTGGGGTACATATCCATTTTAGGTGACCTCTCACCCAGTGTTAGATCTTAAAAGGAGTGATTCAGTTACTCCATGGTTTTATTCCCTGGCACCCAATACAATTATTTAATTATTCTGTGCTATCCAGAAGAACATAAGACCATAACTACTGATTTCCTTGGCAGAGCCTCATGGTTGTTTCTTTGTATCAGTCACCTAGCAACTGTCATTTGGAGTAGGTGTCCCACAGTCCTCTGGGAGGCAATGACCCACTGCTGGTCAATACCATTTGCAGATGCCCTTCCTATGCTAACCACATCTACTGTTTAATCCATCCTCTCATCAGATACTCCCAGGGCACCACTCTGGACACAGTCTCACTGAGATGCTGTGCACATCTAACTCAGTGTGCCAATCATGGTGTAGTAAGGCACAGGGCTAACACCTAGTTATCCTTATGAAACACCCAAGAGAAATGGTAGCTAGTGGTGAGAGCAAACACAAACTATTTCCACCTGTCCTGAGAATCTGGGCCATTTTCATCCTCCAGACTGATAGCTCAGTTGAGCATAAGATAAGGTGGGGGGCTGAGGGGGAGGAAGTTAGACCAGTAGTTCTGATGGAAATGCCACCAACACTTCTACCTATGAGGAAGGCACTTGTATTTCTTGAGAGAAGTGTCTTGAAGAAGCTTCCCTTGGTCTCTGTGAAGCTAATCCATCAGAGATGATTACATGTGTCTTAGAAGGTGTGATCCTAACAAAGACTAGGAAACAGGTACCAGTTGGAGGTCAGGGGAGAGGTGAATCTGGGTCCTCCTGACACAAGGGCCATTCTCCCTCCACTCATGACTGTGTCCAAGTGGGATATGTCTGTGAGCTGTTAAGCATGGGTTCTGACAGCCTGGGTGGTGAACAGGTCCCCAGTCTGGAGAGAATGGGATGTTGCATCTCAGAGAACTGTCCCATGGTCAGATGACAGGTAATGGGATTGGTGCTAGTCTAAGCCACACAGCCATCTCTACTTTTTATGATGTTGTGGGTTGGATCCAGACTGTGGACAGAAACTTGAAGTAACAGTATTCCGGTGAGTGAGAAATCGGGGAAAGGGCTGCCCTAGACAGGTCTTGCTCATGCTGCCAGACTATACTAAGGCAAACTCTCGAAGACCCCATGCTGGGGCATACCCAGAGGGATATCATTATCCTGTCAAACTTCACCAACCTCAGACATTGCTCTGTGCCCCACCTCAGCCTCAACAATGTGTCCTGAGTGTCCTTGGGTCAGTGAGGGCCTGTTGGCCTGCAATCCCAGCCTGTGTAACTCTGCTTCGGTCGTATCTACTGTGGGTAGGTGCTGGGCTTGGGAATGTCACAACAGAAGTGACATCACAGAAGATGGTCTGAAATCATTGTGTGAGAAGATTGGAAGAGTCCAGAAAGACATCATGTGAGAAACCCGGCACAGTATGGGACCTCGAGGGACATCTAGTCGGGCTTTCTGGTAAGATAAGAAAGAAAAAAAAAATGTAGACAGCACAAGAGATTTGCCCCAAGTTACATCCTGGCTGAAGTGGGATGGCAGACCCCAGCCAGGCTCGCCTCCCAGAAGAGAGCTCTTGGCGCCTGCCTGTTGCTGTCTTTGTAGGTGAAACAGCACGTATAACTCCCCCTCCCCTTATACACAAACCTATTGCCAACTGATGCTCATACAAGCCCTTAGGAAGCAACTGAGGTAGCAGATGGTGGGGCGGGGGCAGGAAGACACCCCAGTGTTACTCTGAGAGTGGCCCGGGCTTAGTTAGAGAGAGAGAGAGATAGACACATACTTGGTCATTAGAGCCAAAGAGGCAAACAGCCATCCCTGCAGTGTGGTGTTTCTTAGCTATTTTTCCATCTCAAAACACCTGGGAGCTGCATCCCACGCTATGAGCCCGGGAGGTTTGCTTTGGCAGCTGCTAAGGATGCTGTGCCTCCGAGTGTGGGAGACTGTACTTGGCTCCAGGCCCAGGGCTTCCATAGCTGCAGAGACAGCACCATGGCTGCTCTGCCCCTCTGATTCTACGTTGTAAGAGGGTGAGCCATTCCAGACAAGACACTAGAACCCTTCCAGGAAGAGAGCCGGGCATTCGCGATATCGGAAAGGGTGCCAAGAGGCAGATGGAAAGACAGAAAACTCACAGCACCTCCGAAGCAGTTGAATGGCTGAGCCTGAGTTCCCAGGGATAATAAATGCAAATGTGCTGGAGAGGTGGCTGCCAGCCTTCCATAAGTTCCAGAAGATGCCAGGTCCCCTGGTACCCTCTCTAAGTGGGAGACAATCATGGGGACGGCTGCCAAGTCTCTGTGTAAGCTCCACATGTGCCTGAATTGCTAAATTGTGTGTGGTGCCTCACGGACCATATTCCCCGCAACGCTAGGGAAGCCAGCCAGTGTGGGGACCCCACTGCTGCTGGTTCACGTGGGGATGAGTTAGGAGAACCCAGAATGCTTTTCCAGTGGCCTTGAGTCACTGGGCAAGAATTGAAACCTTGGAGCACAGCAGATGCTCTCTGTCTCCAGGTGAACAGAAGAAGCCTTTCACTGCAAAATTAACACGATGTCATTCACTGTTAAGAGAATTTAATGACCATGCAGAATGAATGAAAAGAAGCGGGGCTACCCAGAGATGCCGAGTAGAGCAAACAATGTTGAAAAAACGATTAAAAAATAAACGTGCAGGTTTTACACCTTCTGATTTCAAAGCTTACTGTAAAGCATCAGGAGTGTGCTGACATAAGAATGGATATATTGACCAATAGGATAGAACCGAAATAACCTTCAAATATAGTCAGTTATTGAGAGCGAAGGGTGAATGGGTGGATGGGAGAGAAGAGGAATTTATAAATCTTATCTCAATTCAAGGTTAATATTTAGAAAAATAAAGAACTCCCACAACTCAACAAGAACAAAATCAAACAATCCGATATCTTAAGCATGAGCAGAGGATTTGAATGGACAGTTCTGAAATGAAATATGAAAATATGCAAATGACCAAGAAGCGCATATGAAGAGATCATCAATGTTATGAATCATTACGGAAATGCAAGTCAGAACCTCAGAGAGGTACAACTTGGTCACGATGCAGGGAAATTGGGACTCTCGACACTTAAGGAGGAAATGTAGAAACCTTACAATCCATCCAGAATGGCATGGTGAGTCCTCAAACTTCAGTACAGAATTACAACATGGTATGACCCTAAGCACTGAAAGCGGCGACTCGATCTGTACACCCATGTTCCCAGAAGCCTCATCAACAATGGTCAAAATGTACTGACAACCCAAATGTGAGTGTCGTTTGTGTGCCTGGTGTGTCTGCCTGTCTGTCTGTCTCTGTCTGTCTGTCTTAGATAGATAGATAGATAGATAGATAGATAGATAGATAGATAGATAGATATGATAGGTTAGATAGATGATAGATAGATAGATAGATAGATAGATAGATAGATAGATAGATAGATAGATAGATGGATGGATAAGTTAGATAGATGATAGGTAGGTAGATAGATAGATGATAGATAGATAGATAGATAGATAGATAGATAGATAGATAGGTAGATAGGTAGATAGACAACAATAGATTAGCTAGCTAGATGGATGATAGGTATATAGATGAGAGATAGATAGATAGATAGATAGATAGATAGATAGATAGATATAGATAGATAGATGAGAGAGACTGTGTATGCATGTATGTCAGAGAGACAGAGAGGTAGAGATTAAATTCATATGATAGGTATATAGATGATAGATAGATAAATAGATAGATAGATAGATAGCGATAGATAGATAGATAGATAGATAGATAGATAGATAGATAGATAGATAGATAGATGAGAGAGACTGTGTGTGCATGTATGTCAGAGAGACAGAGGGGTTGGGGATTTGGCTCAGTGGTAGAGCGCTTGCCCAGGAGGCCCAAGGCCCTGGGTTCGGTCCCCAGCCCCGAAAAAAAAAAAAAGAGACAGAGAGGTAGAGATTAAATTCATATGATAGGTATATAGATGATAGATAGATAGATAGATAGATAGATAGATAGATAGATAGATAGATAGATAGATAGATAGATAGGAGACTGTGTGTGCATGTATGTCAGAGAGACAGAGAGGTAGAGATTAAATTCATGAATAAAGATGCAGCATATTAATTACTATCAATTAAACACTATCCACCTTAAAATCAATCAAGTTCTGACAGACACTGCAGGGTGGATAAAGCTTGAAGGCGTTGTGCTAAGTGAAAGAGGCCAGGTATGAAAGGACAGTTATAGCAGAATTCCATTTATATGAGGTTCTTAAGAGTCACTGAATTCAGAGAAACGAAAAGTAGACCTGAGGTGACTGGGGCCTGGGAGGAGAGGAGACTTGTGCTGGAATTAAATAATGACAGAGTCTCAGTTTGGGGAGATAAAAGGCTCGGGGGTAGATGATGGAGCTGACTATGAAACAGCTTGAAATGCTCATCTTTAAAAACTATGTGCTGCACTGCAATTAAGGAGTAAGAGAACATCTCAACCTGACCTGGAGAACCTCCTGTCCCTGTCTCTAAACCTGTGATCTATCCAGGAGAACCCTTCACTCGACAATGTCTGCCAAGCAGGGCCTGGAGCAAGGCAAGCAGAAGGCTCAGGGAGAGTAGGTGGGCTTTAATTTCAAAAGTATCTTTCTAATTATCAGTGCCACTCTGCAGCCATGGGGTCACCCTGGGAGGCTGAGAACTGCTCACCACTCAAGAGGGGCTGGTGTAAAAGCAGGAGAGGGACATCCAGGCCAGCGGGAGGTTGGAGCCGCTGACTTCCGTGACTCCATTAGTTCTCACAAAGCCAGGCCAGTCTGCCCTTGCTCTTGCCCTGACTAAGACGTAGGCAGTAAGCAGTTCAGCTGAGGATAGGCAGACCCCCATGCCAGTCCCAGTCCTTTCAGAAATATCCATTTGTCCTTGAATAAACCTCAAATTCAATTATCACCTGCTAGGACCTTCGTCACCTCACCCTGCTCCTTGGAGATATGGGACCAGTTAAACAAGGACTTCAGAAGACAGGCAATTATGGTTGACACCCCCATGCTCTTCCTTTCACTCTGCTTTCAGAAGAGAGTCAGTGGTATTTCCCCAGATGCAGCCTGCACACTCGGAGGTCTGGGAGGTGGCAGCACCGGCACACTGGAGTTGTCTAGTGAGGCATTTCCACATCGCTGCGTACAGGTAATGTAGGTAGCGCGCACAGCATGGAGAGTGTGTTTCTTCATGGAAGTGGTACACCTCTGTGCTTCAGACAAGCTTTAAAGGTGAGTAAGGAAGAACCACGACTGATAAACATAGTGACTGAAGAAGGGAAAGCCCTCGAAGGTAGAATGTAGTGACTAAGGTTTGGGGACTCTCGGGTAGATTAGGGAATTAAGCTCCCGCCATGGATCCCCAGAGCCTGATGCCAGACTCAGGCAAGAGAGGATAAGCTCTTTGTGGGGGAGGGGGTTGTGCTGCTTGACTTCCTTAAGAAGCAACATGATGACAGCAACTAAGAAGCCAAACTCGGCCGTGAGGTTTGTCCATCTTAAGGTCCTCCTTCTACGAAGTGTGAGGTTGATCAGTGTCTACATCTTTCATGACCTCTGCCTTTCCTAAAGTCCTCTGTCTATTCACTGGGCTCTGTTAAAGGAGAAAGCACCCTATCACGGCTGTGCTAGTCTGAATAAAATGTCCCCCATAGGCTCAGAGGGAACACCTCTATTAAGAAGTATGGCCTTGTTGGAGTAGGCGTGGCCTTGTTGGAGGAAGTGTGTCACTGCAGGCTTTGAGGGCTCAGAAGCCAAGCCTGGCTATGTGTCACAGTCACTTTCTGCTGCTTGTGGGATCAAAGGTATAGAATTCTCAGCTCTTCCCCAGCACTGTGTCTGCCTATGGGCCACCAATGCTAGCAATGGGCTAAACCTCTGAATTATAAGCCAGCCCCAATGAAATGGTTCCCTTCATAAGGGTTGCTGTAGTCACGGTGCCTCTTCACAGCAATAGTAGCCTTAACGAAGACAAAGGCTATCTGTTAGGAGCATGCTGGGTGCTTGTCTAGGAAGCACATTCACAGAGGAGCTTCCCAGGAAAAGGCCATCTGACACCGGGTCCTGTGCCTACTGCTGCCCTCTGCCAACACCCCCAGAGAAAGCGTCCTGTGCCTGTCTTAGAGTTTGAAATGAGATCTCCCTTAGAGGAACCTCCCAGGACCTGCTTAAGCTCCTGCCTTCTTCCTGATCTCACCCTCTCTCAGATGTAGGGTTAGTGAAGGTCTTTTCCCATTCTGTAGGCTGCCATTTTGTCCAATTGACTATGTCCTGTGCCTTACAGAAGCTTTACAGTTTCATGAGGTCCCACTTAACAACTGGTGATCTTAGAGCCTGAGCCATTGGTGTTCTGTTCAGGAAATTGTCTCCTGCACCAATGTGTTCAAGGGTATTTCCCACTTTCTCTTCTATGAGATTTCAGTGTATTCGGTTTTATGTTCAGCTCCTTGATCACATTTGGACTTGAGTTTTGTGCAGGGTGATAAATATGGATCTATGTTCATTCTTCTACATGTGGACATCCAGTTAGACCAGCATCATTTGTTGAAGATGCTTTCTTTTTTCTATCGTATGGTTTTGGCTTCTTTATCAAAACTCCAAAATTTATAAAGAACTCAAGAATGTAGACACCAACAACTCAAATAACCCAATTTAAAAATGGAGCGCAGAGCTAAACAGAATTCTCAACAGAGGAATCTTGAATGACTGAGAAGCACTTAAGGAAATGTTTCATGTCCTTAGTCACCAGGGAAATGCAAATCAAAACAACTCTGACGCTCCATGAGAACACCCATGAGAATGGCTAAGAGCAAAACCTCAAGAGATACCACATGCTGGTGAGGATGTGGAGCAAGGGGAACACTCCTCCACTGCTGGTGGGAGTGCAAATTGGTACAACTACTTTGGAAATCAATTTGGCAGTTTCTTAGAAAACTGGGAACAGTTCTAACTCAAGACCCAGCTATACCGCTCCTGGGCATATACTCAAAAGATGCTTCACCATCCCACAAAGACACTTGCTCAACTATGTTCAAAGCAGCTTTATTCATAGTAGCCAGAAACTGGAGACAACCTAGATGTCTCTCAACTGAGGAATGGATAAAGAAAATGAGGTACATCTACACAGTGGAATACTATTCAGCTATTAAAAACAAAGACATCATGAATTTTGCAGGCAAATGGATGGATCTTGAGAATATCATCCTTAGTGAGGTAGCCCGATCCCAAAAGGACGTGCATGGTGTATACTCCTAAGTGCATGGTGTATACTCCTAGCTATAAAGTACAGGATACACCCCACAAACAAGAAGGAAGGCACAGGCATGGATGCCTGAATCTTGATTAGAAGGGGAACTACAATAGTTATGAGGCAGCTGAGGGGAGGGAACTGGGTGGAAGAGAGGATGGGGACGAATTGGAGGTTCAGGATCAGGTGTGCGGAGGGATAGGGGAGATGGCCAGGTGGCCATGAGAATGAATGGAAATCTGCAGCTGACCAGGACGGGAAGGTAGGGAGCATCTCCAGGATGATCAGAGATCTGCGATAGGAGAGGGGCCCATGAGTCAGTAGGGATGACCTTAGCTGTGACCTATGGGGATGTGGAACCTGAAGAGGCCACCTCCTAGAGCCAGGCAAGAACCCCAATGGAACGATTGGAGCAGCAACCCACCCACAAAACTCTCAACCCAAAATGTATCCTATCTACAAGAAATGCAGGGACATTAAGATGGGGAACTGAATGTGAGAAAATGCCAAGGACAGGAGAAAAAGAGAAAAGGAAGAGATGGTGGATATGATATGGATTGGCCCTGACAGACACTGTCAGCAGCAGCTCAGGATGTGTACAGTGTGAAGAGAATCTGTGACATTCACCCCACAGGAAAAGAGAGGGCAAAGAGTAATGAGCAGACAATTCCCCATATGTGTGCGTGCACACACACACACACACACACACACACACACACACACTGCACACACATACATATACACCACACACACATGCACACACATAACACACATACACACATATACACACATACATACACACAGTCACACACACATACACATATACACACATATACACATACACACACAGTCACACACACATACACACACATACACACACTCATAAACACACACACATACACACACACACATACACACACACTCACACACACATACACAGAGAACATTTTACTATCCATAACATTTCTCATATCTTTGTGTAAACCTCAAATATCTATAATAGAATTTATCAAAAACCAAAGTGAAAAATTGTCAATAAACATGAGCTGTTCAATCACTCTAGTCACCAAAGGAAGAATATTGAAAAACCCTTTTATGATCCCACTGAGAAATTACACTTGACTAACCAAGTAGACAGTAGTACATTTGAGGGACTGTGCTCCATCTGATGTCGACTTCCTGTGCTATTTAGAATTGCCCACCAAAAGCTTGATCCAGACCAGCAAGATGGCTCAGTGAGCAAAGGCATTTGCTGCCAAGGCCTCCAATTTGAGCTCTGTCTCACATGGTGGGAGGAGAATACACTCTGACAAGTTGTCCTCTGACCTCCACACTTTGGAAAATTTGCACTTGTACACACACACACACACACACACACACACACACACACACACATCATACAAAATAACTTTTTAAAACCTTTAGCCATGGGCATATTGTTTGACTTAGAAATTCCACTTCAGAATTTAACAGAAGGAAAGAGTCTTGAAGCCAAAAGATACATTTCGGTGTATTGTTTAGAAGGGAACACACACACCATGGATGCCCAGTAATGAGGCATTCGGCAAACACCTGAGTGATGAGTGAATGACACATTCTAGCTCAGCAGGTCTCAACCCTCCTAATGCTGCAGCCCTTTAACACAGCTCCTTGTGTTGTGGTGACCCCCAACTGTAAAATTATTTTCACCACTACTTCATAACTGCAATTTTGCTACTGTTATGAACCATACTGTAAATATCTGTGTTTTCTGGTGGCCTTTTGTGGGTCACGACCCACAGGTTAAGAACCACTATTCTAGAAAATACACCACCACCAGAAATAGAAACGTTAAGTAATATTTAACGGCACCAAAATATCTACTCTATAGAACAGGATATACCAGCCCATTATTTCACTGTGCACGCACGGAAAGGGCTAGAAATGAATGCATCTGCCGCAGGTGGGTGGTATTTTCCAGGTGATGTGATTAAATTATTCATTTTATATTCCCATGTGTCTATTTTCTAAGCTGTGTGCAATGATGAAATTTGGCTTTGTAAGAAAATAAACTCTTGGTGACATTTTTTTTTTTTTAAAGAAATCGGTGAAGTTGCAAGTTTAGTGTGCTGGGCCTTACAAAAGTGTCTGCTGCTCTACGCTGCATGAGAGGAGGAAAGTCAGACATCGGTGCAGAAAAGTCAAATCACAGCCAGAGAATGGAGGGCGAGCTTCCCTCCGCCAAGGTGGACTGAAGAGAGGGCGGGGCTTGGAGACAGCACCAGGAGGAAACTGGTGAGTTTGCCGTTATGTTGTTCTGACGACCATAGGGTCGCTGCCTCTCTTCTGCCTCAAAGTCCCTTTTCCCTTTGACAGACAAATACTGATAAGTATAGATGGGGTTCCACGTGGTCCAAGTCAAGAGGAAACATGGTGAGAGGGGAGGGTGGGCTTCCAGAACACAGCAAGGAGCCAGGCTCTGGCAGGGAGGCATGATGGGCAGACCAAGGCGGCACTGACCTCTGGGCATGTCCATGGGGTCGAAGCTGGCCAGGAGGTCACGGCACCACTGACGGTCACCCTCCACCTTGCTCAGCCAGTTGTTACAGTTGAAGTAATAGCGGAGGTGAGGCCTCTTCATGTCCGTCACTATAACTCGGTCCAGGTACCAGCTGGCATTCAGGCCTGTGTTATCATGCTCGATCCTGAGGCAAGAAGCCAACAGCCTCACTTCACTAGCAGAACCAAGATGCTGCCCCCTTTGCACGAGGGCACCCAGTGAGCGTTCTAGAGAGAGATCTAGTCATTCATTTGCTTTGGGACTAAGTTTCCTCACATATCAAGGGGGATGTTTTGCAAGGTAGATGTGCATATTAGTGACGATTATATTGCCCTGCTTCCATGGGGAAATAATTTATTTCCTGGGAAAATCCAAGTCCCTGGAGCTCTCAGGAGGAGCATCTCGACTGGACCTGGCTAATCTTGTGCTCGTTCCTAACCTTGGTCTCTGTCAGCACTGCACTCTGTCTGCCCTGACCCGAGGCACACATCACCTCTTGAAGCCTATCAGAGTTGAGACGGGAAAGGCAGCGGATCCGGGCCTTATGAAGGGAAGGGGTGAAGGAATGAGAAGAAAGCAGGAGCCGCCTAGCCCTTTAGACTTGGCCCCTGGTGTGAACTGTCCCTCCCCCCATAACTCTGAGTTGATCAAGCTCCCTCCCAGCCAGTCACTCTCACCCCAGGTACTACCCTTAGTCTCATCACCCAAGGACCCCCATCCTGACCAAAATTGTCCCAAGGAAACGTCACATGGGCCATGCATACAATTTTAAATGTTTCTAGTCATCTTGATTGATATAGAGAGGCTGGTACGATGGATTCTAATTATTTAATTATATTGTATCTTCCACATAACCATGTTAAAAAATTAACAGCATGTTGTACGTTCTTTTTCTTGGGTTAAGTCTTTTTAAAACCTGGTGTCTGTTTTGTCCACTCAACACACTCGGTGTGAGTCAACTATAATATAAGGACACAATAGCCACATGCCTCCTGTACTGGGGAACATAGATGCAGGCTCTTCTGAATCTGCGGTCCAAATCTTCCTTCAGCTCCCACCTCTGTCTAATTTCTTCCCCAGACTGACCTCATGGGACATGGGACATCTTATTCTGACCCATCACACTCCAGACATTATCCCAGAAGCTCACAGTTCAGTAAAGCCCACGAGCCCAAACTACAGATGACCAGCCTGCTCCACTGGCCCTGTGTTCTACAGGGTCTCATGCCTCTGCCTGGCACAGAGTTTGGCCCCAGCAAGGCTTTGGTCAAAGACCATTTGCCACATGCCATCTTCCTTTCCTCCCTCCCTGTAAGAGCCTTTCTCTGTATATATTCCCCCTCCATGCACATAACCACTGCCTCTGGCCATTGTGCCCTCTGACTCTCCCAGCACCGGGACTCCATGGCCACAGATTTTCTAGTAGAAGGGGGGAGAGACTAGGACTGAGTTGAGGCTGCATCCGAGCTCTGTCCAGGCTGCAGTTAGAGGCAATCAGACCACAGATGACCCTAAAGCAAGCCTCTCCTGAGTAGTGGTGGTTAGCAGAGGAGAGGCAGGAAGACAGAATAGATGTCCCCTGGTGAGAACATCAGGGGGATTCCCCATCCCAAAGCTTCTTACAACACAGCCCTCACTGAGTGCTTAGCGCTTGCCAGTGGCTGTGCTATGCACCAACTCGGTGAGTCCCGGCATTATAGAGATGGGGTGCCATTATTAGAGAGGAGGAAGCGGAGGCGTGGGAAGATAAACTGTCTAAAATCCTACAGCTAACCAACAGAGCTAGCCTTGGACTTGGACCCAGAGATTTGCTCCCAATTATCTTGCTTTAGTGTCTCGAAGAGCTGTTGGAAAATTGTACCAAATTGTCCTAGCCGGTGAAAGCAAGTCTCTCATGGGACAGCTTGGAGCTATGAGCTCTGCGATTCGAGGGGTGGGGGATGGGATTTGGGCAGCCAGTGATACTGAACACCAAGAAAATGTCGACCTTGATCACCACCGCTGTAGTCGGGGGCAAACTCTCACCTGATTTTATAGATGAGGCCCACGTTATTGGTCCGTACCCGGAATACATCAACGTTGGCTTTCTCAAAAGCAGACTCGCTCCTGTGGTGAACACGTGCAATTAGTCTGAATAATGTGTCTCGTGGGCACAAGAATAGAGCCAGAGGCTGGCTTCCTCTTCTCCCTCTGTACCCTGCTCACTGGGAGAGCTGCATGCAACTAGCTACCATTTTGAGGCTTCTCCCTGACCTGGTCAGAGACGAGGAGAGGAAGGAGAGGCAGGATCATGCCAAGGCTCACATCCAGGTGTTTGATTAAACATTGTCGTGAGCCACCAAGGCAAGCACAGTGGCTGGTACCAGTGCCATTGTGTGGCCATGCAAACTGCTATCGAGTAGAAGAGCTGGGATTTGCTCAGGGAAGAGGATTATCTTCCTGTTCTGTAAGAAGAACTTCTATGGGCAGCCCCAAGTCGATGCAGCCTGTGATCCTGCCATTGTGGTGAGGAAAGGGATCCCTTCCCCCACCCTCAGCAACCAGGGAAGTGGATGCAGTAAGAGGGAATCAAGACTGGCGCCTGGTGAACAGTGCGGTCAGAGGAAATACCCAGACCAGACTCAGCTTCTTCAGATCCTACAATACAGTGCTTCACACAGGAGACTGGAGGCCTTGCCTCGGCATCTTCTGGAATGGACACCTGAGTCTCGTGCTGGCATCTATTTCGCCCTCTGTGTGGGCCAGGGATCCAGCCGTGACAGCCTGGATCTGCCAGCAACTTTTTCTGCCTCATAGATGAACCCTCTGGTTTGAGAGTCTATGCTCTTAGCCAGAGCTCATGGCCCAGCATACAGCCAGGAGAAAAGGAAAGCACAGAAGACATTTGCCTATACAATGGTCTACACCTCAGATGTATTCCCAAAGCCCTTGCCAATCTCACACCCTGCACCTACCCCAATAACTGTTTGGAAGCCTTTAAGAGGTTGGACCTAGGAGTATAGCCCAGTGTAGAACATTTTCCTGGCATGCATGAGGCCCTGGGTTCAACTCCCAACACTGCACAATAAAAAAGGCAGAGCCCCAGGAAGGGAAGTCAGATCACTGGGCTATGCCCTTGAAGGGGATATTGGGAGTTGTGGTGACCCCTCCTCCTCGCTTCACTTCCTGGTTGCTGTAATTTGAACAGCTTCCTTCACAACTGGTGTTGACTTGCCAGGTCTCCTAAAAGCCATGCGGCCAACTGATCGTGGACCCAAACCTCCAAAACTCTGGAGTAAATTCTTCCTCTTTTTAGTTGGTTTGCTTTAGGTATCTGTCACGGCCTTGGGATGTTAAATAATGAAGCTTATGGTTATTAACATTTGCTGGCTGGCTGTGTTCTTCAAAATAAAGGGAGTTAAAGGGCCTTCTCCCTAGCCCACAGGCTGAAAGTCAGGCACAGGGGACCTTCCAGGCTTTTTGGGGGCCCCAAAGCTGGGATTCTGCAAGTGGACTCACTTTGGAGAACAATCTGCCTTGGGGAGAAGTTTCCTTAAGAAGCAGGGCCCAATGGGGTGGGTCCAAGCCTCCTACAAAGAACAGAGCCCAGGAAGATGTACTAAGGCAGCCCTGTCAGGGAAAGAGGGACCCAACGAGAAGCCTAGCAAGAGAAGGGAGGAGGAGAGGTAGGAAAGCTACTAGGTTTGCTGTAGGGAAATGGAGACTCCAAGGCTGCTGGCTTGTGTTTGAGCTCTGGTGAGCGTTGGCCAAGGAAGGGAAGGAGGAGCCAAGCAGTGCCTTGTGCTCAGGCAAAATGTTTCCTTCAAAGAATGATTTGATCTCCTTCCTGGGAAGATGAAGCTTTCGGATCCAGTGTTGAAAATGGAACCAAACCAAACCAGTACCCGTGGAGGTGTGCCGATGTGGGGTTTGCATGCATCTACGGGGAAAGAACGGGACACCGCAGCTCCTGGTTCCGGCACAGCAGCTGTGACGTAACTTGGAAGGAAAACACAGACACTGATTCTGCACCTTAGGGTTTTGTGAATGAGAGGCCCGAGAAATCGGTAAGTGGTATTTTCTTTTTCAATTCATGACACAAAGCAACAGGTTTCTGCATTTAAGTCGACACCCTAAGAAAAAGATGCCATGGGACGTTATATGACTGAATGCTGTGTAGCCATTAAGAATCTTATCATGAATGAACACCTGAAGAGTTTATGGTATAAGCTTTAAAAAAGAAACACTGCGTTGAGATGGAGTCTGAGAACAGAGCAATCAATACAAAGAGGGTGACACTGCCTTCACATGAAAACAATGAGTGGGAGAAGTTATACAAATATAATGCCACACCCAGAGGCTAAGTCGTGAAGTCTTACTTGTTCTTGTCTATATGAATTTTTACTTTGTTTTTTTTTCTCAAAGAAACACACACTGCTTTTGTGATTCCCCTGCTTCAGGTCCCTACAACCCCCCTCCCTCCCAACACCCAACTCGGCCCATGGGCTGCTGACGGCCTGAGGATGGTAGGTGTCATCTTCTAAAGGCACACAGAGCCTAGAAAAGAGACTACCGGGAACGGAATGAGGAGGGAAGTGTTCCCAGACCATTGCAGCCAGTGATGAGCGTGGAGGGAGGAAGCTGGGTTTCTGTGGTACCTCTGATGAGGGTTCTGCCAGGAGAGCTCTGAAAGCTGCCTTCAGCAAAGGGCAACCCTAATCACATGACTATGCTTGTGGAGTCACTAACCCTTGCTACTCTGCAGCCTGTGGTGAGGAACACAGAAACCGGGAGAAAGATCTACATGGCCAGCAGGAGCAGGGGCACTCGAGGCCAGCTCAAGGACACGTTGTTGGTGTTGGAATGACTCCTGGACAGATATGATGTGAACTTCTCTAGCATTTGTCCCATGGAGACCAACCTGTTCTTGGCATACAGGAAAGCCCTGTCTCCAGAGAAGAAAGGGCCACAGGCACACCCCATTGACGGGTCACTTTCAAGGAGAGGCTGAGATTATCCCAACCAACCCCCAGCCCCACCCACTCTGAGATCAGATCTGAAAAGCCCATTACTGAAGTCTAGTAAGTCAGAATGCAATTGCTTTAGAAAACTGACCAAGGCTGGCTTAGAAATCCCAAAAGAAACAGAAATGTAGGCCTCCTCACACTTCCCAGTGGAAGGAGGGAACCCACCATGACTCCTGCACCATCCTCAAATAAAGTATAACTCAGGGCACTGTCCATGTCACCATTCAGCAGGGACTTACCTCAGAGAGAGCCTCAGAAGGCTGTACCTGGCACTTTAGCCACTAACAAGACAGACCCTCCAAACTAAAATGCCAGGCACTCTCCAACACACTGGCATGTGAATTCTCAGTGGGGAACAAACCATAAAATACATGAAATTCCATCCTTTTGCCATGTCCTAAAAATGTGGCCTCCTGGGTAATGGGAGAACAGGACACCCAGAAGATGGGGACCTTCTCTGGAAATCATTTTGTAGGGACCTCACTGGGGTGAAGATTGGGTGAAAAGTCACATGTGGGAAACTGGAGAGGACACATCTGATATTTTGCTGTCTAGAAGTCAGATAGCAAAGATCTTGAAATGGGAATTAAGTTATATTGGGTGAGGGGTGAGATTCTATGTTCCAGGACACAGGAAAAGGGACAAGAATGTGCTCAAATCAGGGTGAGGAAGAAAATGTGAGGACCAGGAGACAGGAGACGAAAGATGCTATCAAAGGCTGTGGAAAAGGGTCAGGGAGAAGTGCCAGGAAAGATCAAGGCTGAATTTTAATACTGAAGGAACTAGCATCAACTTATTTGCACTGGGCAGTGTAAACCCTTTCTAGAGCCCAGAGATATCAGAGAGGTCTGTTACACACAAAAGTATGTGTGTATGTGTGCACACATGTGTTTGTATGAGTATGTGTATGCAAGATTGTGTGTATAAGTATATGCATGTGCAAGTATGTGTATGCAAGTGTGTGTTTGTGCAAGTGTATGTAACATTGTGTGTACAAGTGCATATGCATGTGCAAGTGTATGTATGTATGTGTGCAAATGTGTGCTTGTGTATGTGTTTGTGTGAGAGATTGTATGTACAAGTGTGGGTGCATATGCAAGTATGTATTATGAAAGTGTGTGCTTGTGTGAGTATGTGTGTACAAGATTGTGTGTACAAGTATGTGCATATGTGTGCAAGTGTGTATATGCAAGATTGTGTATACAAGAGTGTGTGCACATGTACGTGTGTGTGTGTGTGTGTGTGTGTGTGTGTGTGTGTGTACAAGGATCCCTCAGGTAACTCAATAGTTTTGTCTTGGAGCTGGTTGGGTGTGGAGAAGAACCAGCAGACAGTGTAAAGAGACAGAGGCAGCATGTCCTGTGTTAACTACATGGGACTCAGAAGTGACCTCAGCTGCCACCCACATGGGATGCATCCCAAACCCTAAGAAAGCCACATTTCTCTCCTGGACTCAGTTTCCAGCTTGAGCTGCGGGGATGTCATGGGAAGAATTGTACACCATTTTCTTTGAATTCTTTCCTCTTGGTTTCTGACCTGTGGCTTCCCCTCCACCATGTTACCTCAGTGACAACCCTTCTCAGTGTGTGACCTCAGTGATTTGGGCCTCATCAACGGAAAGTTTAGCAAATGGACAAGGAGAGGAGGAGGAAGCTAAGGATTATAGGTACATAAAAGGAGAAAAGACCCTGAGAGTCCACTACAAAAAGATAAAAGGATGGTTTTGCTTTAAGAGGTGGTGGAAGGGGTTGGGGATTTGGCTCAGTGGTAGAGCGCTTGCCTAGGAAGCGCAAGGTCCTGGGTTCGGTCCCCAGCCCCGGGGAAAAAAAAAAAAAAGAGGTGGCTGGAGACTGCAAACAAATCCTCTCCTTCCTCTGAGAGGATGCATGGCAAAAAGGATGGATATTTCATGTATTCCCTTTACCGTGCCCACATCACGGGAGGGAAAGACTTCCACCACAGTCGTGTGCAGTATGAAGAGACAAGGAGGCAGGTACCCTGTTCTGCAGAAAAGGATGGAAAAGGGTGTTATGCCCATCTGAACGTTGCTACCTGGGTCCATAGCTCTAGTTTAGTACTCACGCATAACAAGACTGGCCACTCTAAAGTCTTCTAGCATAGCCACTCCACCCCTCCGTACCTTCCCTTCTTGCCCCCAGGAGGAACCAGGCCATAAACCTTAGAGACCACGACCTGCAGTACCAGTGGGTCTAGAAGAGAATCTCTTCATGCCCCATGGCTACAGAGTCATGTTGTCCATTAAAATGTCTATAGCATAAACGTAAGTGAAGAACCAGCTTCCCCACCAAAAAGACTGTGAGCCATTCAACGCTTCTCCCTGGGCCTCAGCTTCCCTGAGTAGAACGTATCAGTGGATTTAAGTGGTTGTGGAACTTTTCCTCAGTCAGAATCCTTCACGGAACCCCAGTGGGTTAGATAACCAGAAGTGGGGTACTCTGAAAGATTCAGAGCATTGTGGGCCAGAGCCAGTTAGTCAAATCTGCCTAGACAGCACAGGCTGAGTGAAAGCTGGTGAAGACGGCTAGCCAACTTTGAAATCCTGTCATTCTGCGGGATGTTCTTAGGTTTGCTGTTTTTGCTCATGTGTGCATGTGTGTAGTGATGGAGCAAACCAAAAAGACAGCAGCAGTCTCTGCCTTCAGGGGTTATAGAAAGTAAAGGGCTCGGTATATGCCAAGTGCACACACACACACACACACACACCACACAAACGCATGCACACACACACACACATACTTACATACACTCACACACATACACACACCACACACACACACGCACACACAGCACACACACACTCACACACACACACTCACACACAACCACACACACTCACACATACACACACATACACACACACTCACACACAACCACACACAACCACACACACATGCCCCCCACACACACTCATACACATACACACATACACACACACTACACACACACATACACACACACCACACACATGCACATACACACTCACACACATACACACACACTACACACACACATACACACACACCACACACACACGACATGTGACTGAGTATACATGGTCCCAGGTAAGTTAAATATGATGCTGGCCATCATGAGACCTCTCAGTATAGAGCATCTCAAAATCATGGCTCCCTCACATATGTTCTTCATGACATTCATGATCTCAACTCCCCTAAGATGGGAGGTAAGGAAATCAAGGCCTTGGAGACCACGGGATTTTGGTGAAGTTATACGGAACAGGATATCGAAAGCTGGCCCGAGACCTGGGTTCTTGGTCCTAACTGTCCATTCTCCATCATCAAAGGATATGCATGAGTTCTTGGAAGGTCTAAACTAGACATTACTGTTTACAATATCTAGAATGGGACAAAGGAGAACTGGATTGTTGACAGAGACTTCTTGTCATTTAACATACCTATGGCCCATCTGTCCACCTCTACAGAGTAGAAGGCTGCTACTGGGTTCTAGAACTTGGCCAGCCAAACTAACATCCCAGAATCCTATCAACCCAGAATGGTACTCACTTGCTGGTGAGATGGAGCTTGGGAGAGAGCCCGTTCTCTCCAAAGATCGTGATGAACACGTTGGCATCTGTCCCTGCGCCACGAACATCCCCTGTGGCTGTGACCACCTCGTACACTGGGAAAAGGAGGAAAAAAGACAGATTGTAGGCTCAGGAGGGAACCCAGAATCCCATGCTCACAATCTTGAACCAGGGTCAAATCCACGCTAACTCCTACTAGCTAAAAACTCACTATCAATGCCACACACTGCTTTGGACACTTGGAGACAAGGCCAGCTTCATTCTGCATGGCTAAGCCACCTAAGGGCTGAATCTGTGGTTTTCCAACGAAGGGGTGTGTCTTTGGCTGGGTCACTGAGTTCCCTCTCACCGTCATCTTGAAGCTTTCATGGCTTGTTGTCAACACCATCCCTGGGCAGGGTGTCTGTACCTGGATACTTGCTGACTGGAGAATCTGTCAAGGTTCTTAGAAATGGCCATGCAGTGGTTTGAATGAAAATGGCCCCCATAGGCTCACAGAGAATGGCACTATTGGAAAGGATTAAGAGGTATGGCCTTGTTGGAGGACGTATGTCATGGGGGGTGGACTTGGAGGTTTCAGAGGCTCAAGCCAGACCCACATCTCTCTACTTGCTGCCTGTCCATCTTGTAGAACCCCTAGCTTCTTCTCTGGTATTGCGTCTGCTGTATGCCATCATGCTCCCCACCATGGCAACCATGGACAAAACCTCTGAACTATAAACCCGTTTCAATGAAATGCTTTCCTTTATGAGAATCACTATGGTTACCGTGTCTCTTCACAGTAATAGAAACCCTGACCAAAACAGGCAGGATCCGCTACAACCCCATGAACTGAGCAGGATGAACAGGGGCCAGCAAGAGTGTTAGCAAAACTGTAGAAATACATCTCGGATCTATGGCCAGCAAGAGTGTTAGCAAAACTGTAGAAATACATCTCGGATCCATTTTTAGAATCGACTCCCAGAACCCCAACACACACCTGGCCTGGGGGGTTTGCTTCAGCCTACCACCCCCAGAGCCATGTCACCTCGGCTAAGAAGTAAGGACAGCACACGCCAACCTATCCAGCTGCTATTCCTACCTCCAAATGAAATGTGCACCCCCACCCTGCTTTCTGAGGAGATTCACTGCTGAATCATCCGTGGGCTGGAAACACTGACTCAGGGAACCGGCCACACATGTGTGCACTGAGGGAGGCTGACCAAGAGGAAATGACTTCGTTGGGAAGGAGGAGTTTGCACTGTGAAGAGCTGGTCAAATGTGGGGAGGGTACGTGAAATCCACAGGGTGTGCGTGCACCAAGCTGTTCACTACGTCATGGAAATGTGCAAACACCAGTGCTTGGTGTCATAACCACAGTGGCGGATGGCTTACTGCACGTCCAGCCCTAGCTACGGGCTTCATGTATAACATCACACTTGATTCTTGCTGCAAACCCGTGTCTCATTCCTACTTCTGGCCTTTCCAGGACAGGTCCTCAGGAGCAGAATATATTCGAGCTCTCTTGAGGAGGTCTTGTGGCTTGGGTTGCTCTTTGAGGATTAAATATTCCTTATTCAAAACTGTCAATTGGCAGTCCATTCCACCAGAGGGAATTTGTCCCACACACAAAGTAGCAATGCTATAGGGTAGAAGGTGGAGAACATAAATACCTCTGAGCGCCTATAGCCTCTGGACCTATGGAAGGCGTCCTGTTGCAGGTGTGCCCTGAGTATTACTCTTCCTACTGAAAGCTTGTGAGCTCTGGATGCTGGGACACCGTGTTGAGCATCAGTGCTGCTGACTCTCCACTTGGGAACAGGATGGGGTTTAACAAGTGCCTAGCTGCCTGTAACACCAGACAGTCATATCTGCTTTGCAGAACTGTTCTTGGAATTGAAAACGTAG
Source organism: Rattus norvegicus (assembly GCF_021556685.1). Lineage (NCBI taxonomy): Eukaryota > Metazoa > Chordata > Mammalia > Rodentia > Muridae > Rattus > Rattus norvegicus. The sequence goes on along the minus strand of NC_141551.1, from coordinate 72,842,156 downwards.
AGGCCTTGACACGCAGGAGAGAATAAATACCCTTTCCTTTCAAAGCTATTGTTTATGAAGAAAAAAAAGCCAATTTCCTCTGAGAGCTAACACCTGTGCCTTTGGCAGACAGAGTATTAGCTCAAGCACCATGAGCGTGGTGTGCAGATAGTTCCTGAGCTCTTCAAGAGCACCGCAGATTCTGCTATGGCACTTCTTTGCCTGTGGAGAATGGGATCTGTGGTGTCTGGAGATGAGAGGAACACTGGATGTGCCTGGGTCTGACAAAGCTCATCAGAGAAGCCAGGAATGGGGAAAGAAAGTAGCCCATGTCATGATACTCATGACAAGACTTGAGCCATCGAAGCCTATACCCAGGTGAACCCCAGTACTCTCTGATGTCACCTAAGTGCACACAGGACATCTCTGATGTTACCTAAGTGCACACAGGGCATTTCTGATGTCACCTAAGTGCACACAGGGCATCTCTGACATCACCTATGTGCACACGAACATTTCTGAGTCAAGTAGCCCCAGGAAACAGGCCAGTCTGGTGGAAATGCCAGGACCACACCACTTGAAATTGTAGAAAGAGGCCCAGAGATACTTAATTTAGAGAAGAGGTGAGTCTGGTGTTCAGGCAGGAATGCGAACGCTGATTCACCATCTCACTCAGGGGTTCACAGCTTCTGCCTAAGCCAGACACTGACTAATAGAAGTTGCCCGTCTGAACTTAATGACGGTGAAGACCATCAAGAAAACAGCGGAGTGAGTCACGGATGAAGAAATGGCATTTGGAATGCATCTAGCAAAGGGCCCATACCTAGAAACTATGAATAACTCATAGAAGAAGAAACAGACGCCACATTCTTTCAGATACCAATAGACGATCACTTATCGTAAGGTCAAAAACGTCCAGTTTTGAGGTTTGACCTAAGAGAAGACAGAAACGGATGCACACAAAGCCCCGTGAACTCAATGTTCATAGTAACTCAGTAGAACCAAAGGAGAAACTTCAAGCGTCCATCGACAGGTGAGTGGGTAAAGGATCATACCACTCAGCAATGAAGAGCAGTGAGCTACCGACAGACAGACAGACACGAAATACTAATTCTTTACAATGCTGTTTCTGCAAGGCCACTAAGAGCAAGAGAGAGCTGCTATAACAGGAGACAGAAGAATGGCTGACTGGAATTGCCAACAGGAAACTGACTGGGAACATCACAAGGAACCCTTGGTCTCCCCGATGCAAGTATTTTCTACGTTGACCTCGTCACGTAAAAAAGACATTCGAAATGTATGTACTCTATTACAATAAGCTATATGCTTCAGGAATGCTGGAAAATGCAAAAATAATCTAATACATCACCAAAGAAACTCAAATGACCACCAACTACGGGAGACACACAGATAACCATGTTCAGGGATATCATTCATCTGGGACCAATAGAAGCTAAACTCCCGGGAAGACGCCACCACATGCCCACCGGAATGGCTGAAATAAAGAATTGACCATACCAAGCAATGGCGGAATGTGAAGCCACTGTCCCTCTCGTATGGTGGGGGCACACGAGTGGCTGTAAGCACTGAGAGGTGAACAGATGCTCATCCTGTAACCCAGCACTTTAACCGCCAATTGTAAATCCTGCAGAAAGGAACGCATCGTCCAAGGCCTGGAGCACCTTCGTCCACGATAGTATGAAACTGAAGGTGCAGACGCTCATCAGGAGAGTGGATGAATCGCCAGGGATGTGTTCATAGAGTGCCATCAGACCCCCGAGTACAAAAGCGCAGGGTGCATCATGTTATAGCATGCCCGCACATGGTAAGAAAGAGATACGCACAAAAAAAACACACACCGCAAAACTCATAGCTCACCCCTGTGATGTCGGCACCAGACAACGGGACATGAGGACTGCTGGGCATGTAAGGTTAGCCTGGGCTACCCAGTAAGTGTATAGTAAGAAAATCCTGAAGTACAGAGTGAGACCTGTCCTCCAAAGAAGCACACATCGAGCGACTCCACTTACATGAAGTTAAAGAGCAGGGAACAGCTGTCTGAGGAGAGAGACTAAGGAGACTTGTAGGGTCGGGCAGAGATTCTAAGGAGCTCTGTGGGGGTAGAAATGTTCCCGTCCTGGTCTGAAATAGTGGCGCCACACACATGGGCATGGGTAAGTTCTTCCCTCAGTATTTCTGTGTCCTGGATCGTGAGCAGACCGGTCCTTGGTCTAACTTGTTACTTTTTAATTCAAGTAGATCAGCGCAGCTAGCTGAGAATACCAGACAATAGTCTGCAATAGTCTATCCTACCAACCAGAAAGTTGCCTCATCGCCCGCTCCATGGGGCCCTGCGCTTTCTGATCCCCAGACACACAGGGCATAAGCGATGGTCCGGAACTGCAAAGCACTCTGCAGAGGGAGGGACAGATCAGCCTGCAGCCCCACCAGCAGCCCACAGCCCCACCAGCAACCCACGACCCCACCAGCAACCCACGGCCCCACCAGCAACCCACGACCCCACCAGCAACCCACGGCCCCACCAGCAACCCACGGCCCCACCAGCAACCCACGACCCCACCAGCAGCCCACGGCCCCACCAGCAACCCACGGCCCCACCAGCAACCCACGGCCCCACCAGCAACCCACGGCCCCACCAGCAACCCACGGCCCCACCAGCAACCCACGGCCCCACCAGCAACCCACGGCCCCACCAGCAACCCACGGCCCCACCAGCAACCCACGGCCCCACCAGCAGCCCGCGGTCCCACGCAGCCCGCACCCTTGGCTTTGTAGTATTCGTGCTCCAACTCATCCTCATCATCCTCCGAGTTGTAGTTCAGCAGCTCCTCCTCGTACAAGCCCAGGAAGTCGATGTCTTTCTTCCGCCGCTTCTTCTTCTGGGGCATCATTTTGCTGCCTGCCTCTTCTGGGACCCTATAGGCTCACCGGTCCGCCTTCTCAGCTTCCTTAGACCTGTGCCTCTCACTCAGCAAGTTGCAGAGCCCTCAGCCCCTCCTAGGATTTCAGGTCTGGATATGGCACACTGGCTCTCCCTGGGTCTTCTGGGTCTTCTGGGTCCCCAGTTCCAAAGAGTTCCCCCTGTCTTCTTCTCTGGTGCCCTAGCACAACAACCCTTCTTCTGTTTTCTTTCCTTTTTTCCCCCCTTCTGTCCCCAACTGTTCTCTGCCACCCTCTCTTATTCTGCACCTCCCCCGGGGTTTCTCCTTGAGCCCTATCACTTATTCATGAAAAGGAGAAGGTTGTCCTCTTTCCTTCCCCTCACACCCCTTTGCAGAGACTCAAATGACATAAGGTCCTGGCGTCCACTTCCCTCCTGGCCTCACAACAGGGAAGGTGGCACTCAAGACCCCTCCAGGCCACTCCAAGGGCATGTAGGGGACTAGCACCAAGGAGACACCCGAGCTTCAGAGCCTATGAGAGCACTGCACGCTGTCCGGAGCAGGGTTAGTCCTGAGGAGAGCAGAGCGGAGGGGCTCTACCAGGCTCCTGTTTCTCTCCATTATGCATGAGGCTAGCCTCCAGCTCAGGCTCATCTTACCCAGAAGGCAGGTTCTTACTAGATCGCTCTCTTCCATTTCCCAGAAGAATGCTCTCTTCTGGAAGTGACCCTCCTCCAGGAAGCCCCGCGGTCCCTCAAAGCATGTGACTGACCCACAGAGCAGTTACTGCCACTGCATAGGATCCTGAGGAAGTCCGCCTATCCTCAGGTGGCCCCAGAAGGACCCAGATGAGCCAGGCTAGATGCACCTGTGCAGAGCAAGGGTCGGATGTCATTTCCAACCGTACTCAGCAGGGCGAGCTTCCTGTGGCCCTAAGGGTCCCATTCTTGCTCATTTTATTTGGATTTTAAACAAAGATTCTTTATTACCTGATTTGTGAGATTTCTGTCTAGATTTTTTGTTTAATGCTAGAAATTTTCAGTTTACTTGAAACTCTCGCTTCTCTTCCCTTGCAGGTGAACGAGAGGACAGGACTGAGTTCATCTGTGTTACCTCCTGGCTGTGTGGCCTGGAGCACAGCCCAATTTCCCATCTGCAATGGGGGAATCACGACCCGGTGTTGCGTATTCAGCATTTGGAGAAAACTCTTCTTCGTTAGTCAGAAGTTTCTAGAGACTATTAGAGGTTAATGAATGCTTGTGACTCCTGCCCTGACTGGACGTCTGTCTCTCCCATATTCCCATGTTGAATATTAACACGTAAAACAATCCCTGTGTCAGGGAGGTAATCGGAGGTGGTCAAGAAGGGAGATTAGGTCATGGAGGTGGAGACCCTGGGAATGTGATCAGTGCCAGGAACTGGGACGGTGCGCCTGTCAGTGAAGTGACTGTTGTGAGAGCAGGAGGGCCATCTCCACAAAAAGTCAGGCATGGAGACATGCACAGGCAACCCCAGTGCAGGGAAGGCAGAGGCAGCAGAGTCCCTGGACTTTGCTGGCCAGACAATCTGGTCAAACCGGTGAGCCGAAAGGTCAGTGGTAGCCTCTGTTTTAAAAAGTGACACAAGGCTGGGCTGCGGTGGTGTGCACCTTTAATCCCAGCATAGGGGAGGCAGAGGCAGGTGGATCTCTATGAGTTGGAGGCTAGCCTGGTCTACAGAAGGAGTTCCAGGAAAGCCCAGGCTGTTACACAGAGAAACTCCATCTTGAAAAAAAAAAACAAAACAAAACCCCAATAACAACAACAACAACAACAAAAATGGATATTTTTTTGGAAAGCTGAATGTCCCCTGGGTCTATTTAGTGTGGCCTTTGTGTGTGGGTGTGGGACTATTGGCAGGAGCTTGTGTGGCTTCTAAGAGCCTGCATCTCAGAAGGGACTCTCCCTGTCTCAGTACCGTCAACTCTCCATGCCCACAGAAGCCCAGTTGAGGCTATGAGTTCATGGTTTCTTCCAAGTTTCTGGACTGTGGAAGGGCCCGTTACTTGTGGGCATCTCCCTAACGACCCCAGCTGTGAGCTCTTTGGGAGTGGAAGAGCCTCCCTGCTCAGGACCTTTGCTGTGCCTGGAACATGTTGGGTTCAGTGAACGGATCAACAAGAGCCCGAGGAAAATGGCAACAATGTCAATGAAACAAGCAGGTTCAAGGCACCAGGCCCAGGAGGAAAGCTGCACGCACTGCACAGAACCCACCATCAGGCAGAGAGGATGCTCTGAGAGAGATACCCTTCTTAGCACATTTCAGAGGGGAAGGAAGAGAGGGCCATGCATAGATGGAAGGGACATTGGAGCAGCAACCAGCCCTGAAACCCTCCCCCAAGGTCGCTCAGTAAAGCTTCTCTCCCACGTCGTCCTTTTGAGATATCCAGATCGACCCCCAAAAAGGGAAGGCATCCCTTTTTGATCCCAAACGTCTTCACCAGGGAGACATCAACCCCATTAGTCTGCGCAGGGACCACACCTGAATCAGTGGAAAGACGTGGAATGGCTTAACTGTAGGTGACACACGCCCCCTGCTGGTACCATGTGGTTTGACCTCTGGAAACTTAAAGATCAGAAGTGACCAAGAAAAATTTTGTAGAGACAGGAGAGAACACACACACACACACACACACACACACACACACACACACACACACACACACACGCGCGCGCGCGCGCACACACACACACGCACGCACACACACGTGCATATAAATAATTTTGCTTGAGGACCTAGTCACAGACAATAACAAGACTTGGTTTTAGTGAGACACCCTTCAAACGAAATGTTTATTGGAATTTTTTATATAAGACTTCGAAAATAAAAAATATTTCTAGAGAATTCCACAGCATTAGAACATGTGAATTTTTTTTTAAAAAAAAATCGTGATTTGAATCAAAACCAAACGCCGGCCCAGATGTAAAGCAAAGCAAAAGCTGACATAATGGAGCAAGGGAATGCAGGGCTCTCATATGGTGGCTCAAAAATTCATTCTACACAACCCCGAAACCCCACTCCTGGACGTCTACCTGAAGACAAAGCTGCATTTCCATTTTCTGGGCCTGACGGGGAGGCTGCTCATGAGCTCACAGTGACTGTGGCTGGCTGCACATGATCAAGTCAGTCAGCATTCCAACACGCAGGCGGAGGGGCTCACGGGTCCCCAGCCCCAGCCGTGATACTGTGAACAGTTGATGGCTTCCGGGGAAAGGGGAGCTGGTTTTCCTTAGGGTGTAGCCTCTGGTAAGTTGACCACCTTCCAGTAGATGATCCCACATCCAGCACAAACTGGAGGAGAGGTGGTGGGTTAGAGAGAGAAGTGGGAGGAAGTTGGGAGTTGGAAGCGGGAGGGTGAAGATGATCATACATTTATGCATGGATGGGATTCTCAAAAAAGTCAATAAAATACATTTTTAAATTTAAAAAAGAAGCTCAAAATGTACACATGTGTGTTCAGAGAAGCTCCATTCGTAAGCCCTGGGAGCATCTCAATGGCTATCCATTGGCCAGTGGGCAAGCAAACTGAGGCACATTCCTACAGAAGAGGACTGCTCAGAACTGGAAGGGGAGTTATGCAGGACTTAGGAATGACAGTGGACTGGACTGGACTAAGGCTGTGACTCCATGGAATGCTTTGCAGAGCTGGTTTTGATCCCTACCACAGCAAAAGGGGGAAGGGGCGGGCTACACAGATGAAGATCAGAGGAATCGTATGAAGTAAGAAGCCCAGAGAAGGCTCTCACTTCAGGGCTGCATTTATGTAACAGTGTCAGAAAGATAAAAGTAGAGGGTCACAAACAGGCCAGCGGTGGTGAGAGGCGGGCATGGGGCAGTGTCGGGATGGACCATTAAAAAGCCCGAGGAGGCTCTGCATGACCTCACAGACAGGGCATAGGCTCCACTAGTGTCTCTCATTCTCTCATGTATCCTGTTTTGTCTACTTTTCCAGTTCACATGCCAGTCTAGCCGGCTCGAGCCCATGACACAGGCCTGGCCCTTGGCTGGATCCTCATCCAAGGCTCTTAAGTGTGAGTTCCCTGCCCAGAGTTGGCAGGGGAGAGGATTTGGGGCTTGCTTTGCAGACCCACTTCTCCTCTCAGGCAGAGACTTGAGGAAGGTCTGTGAAGAGGCCCTAGTGCCAAATGTACCCTGTAACCTACATTTCTTAAAAAGTCCCTCACCCCCACCCCCAACCCCACCCCCAGCACCAACAGCGCAGCTCCTTCTAGCAAAACTTAAGAATCTCCAGCGCTGGCAGAGAAATACTACAGCTCTCAAGAAATGGTAACGGGACAGGCAGACCACAAGCCTGAAGTGGGAGCTATCAACATTCGTCAGTGTGAAGCCCACGACTTCTTCAGTGTGAGCCCCGACTTACCATGTGCTCCTGATTCCTCACTCAGTCTGCCAGCTGGCCTTACAGCTCAGAGTGCATTCCAACACGAAGGCGGAGGGGCTCACGAGTCCCCAGGCCCCTTCTTATCCTGGGAGGAGAGCGCTAAGTGCAGTGCTGTGCGTTGATGGTCTCCCTGTCCCCATAAAACCTGAGATCCCACACCCACTTCAGACAAACCTCTCACTTGGCTCCAGCTGCCTGAGGTAGCAGGAAAGCAAGGTTCCTGCTCCTCCTGTCAGTCTCCTGGGCTAAGTACGGGATTGCATTTAAAGAGCTGTCCGCTCAAGTCTCTCCCTAGCTCGCATACTCCAGTGATTCCTCACGTCCTTAGAATTTAATCTGGACTTCTCTCCGTGCCTGCAGGCCCTCTCCTCACTCTCTGCCCTGCAAGCACACTGCCTCCCCGAGTGTTCCGTTTACAGTTTACTCCTCTTTCTGAAGGGCTCGCCATCCTGATGCAAAGAAGCCCGCTCTATCAAAGGCAAACTGCTCTGGTTCTGGTCTCAACCTCGCTCCTCTCTCCCTGCCATTGCGCCCCCTGGTGGCCACCCACCTCCTCACACTCCTGGTAGAATCCCATTCGGCAAGAACTCTTCTTCCTGTTCCATTTCCTAGAGAGCAAATTACCAGTCCCACGGCTCTGTTTACAGCCTCCACAACCTGGTGCTGTCTACTACTCAAGCACTGCCTCAGTCCCATGACCCATCCTACATGACGACGCTCAAGGAACCTCTAACCCCCTAACCCGTGTACCTGCCAGCTCTCTGCCCTTCTCAGACAGATCTGATAAAGTACCGTTTACGTTTGTGAGACTCTCCCCTGAAACCTCTTGCTTGCTCGGACCGCTCACCACAGCTCACCACTCTGAAAACACTGTGGACCTACTCACCAAGCAAGCAGGACCTGTGGAGATGGCGTGGGTAGTTCTTCCCCTTGTGGTAACTGAAGTCCACGACTGACTTATGACTGTGCAACTGCCCTCTGTCAGTCAGTTTTGAAATTCTACACATACTACAAATGACGATGTTTCCAGCACAGGAACCTACACTACACAGATTCCTCAGCAGACTCCAACTGTTTGCTCATTGGTTGTGTGTGTCAACTTGACACAAGCTGGAGTTACCACAGAGAAAGGAGCCTCCCTTGAGGAAATGCCTCCATGAGACCCAGCTGTAAGGCGTTTTCCCAACTAGTGATCAAGAGGGAGGGCCCAGCCCATTGTGGGCGGTGCCATCCCTGGGCTTGGTGGTCCTATGTGGATTGATGTCTATATGCAGGTGAGGGCAGTCACAAGATAAGGCAAAGCCTATGATTGGGCAGTGAAAGAGAAAGGCGAGGACAGAGTTTTTGTAAGGTGGGAAAGATGAGAAGGTAGAAGAAGAACCAAGATGGAGACAGAGAAGGACGACCCAGATCTGTGTGGCTTTAAGTGGCCACAGGTAGCTATGATTATTTCATAAGGGATGGATTTTTATAGGACAATTTGTCTTACCTAGGTGGGCAGTTTATATCAATATCAATTGGTTGTGATTTTATTGTGTGGACGTTTTGTGAAATGAGAATTTACTGATATAAATCCGATTGATAAATTACAAGCTTCTAGAGTTTTGGGTTACTAGGAATTGTGACTATAACCACAGTGGGTGGATGGCTGAATGGTCTGGAGGTGACCTGCGCCATGAGAACTAGAAGGGCGGTTGCTTCTGGGGCTAGCCGTGGCGGTGAGATGTAGCAGGGCCCAGAGAGTAGCAGGCAGGAGCATGGGATGGAAACTGGGAACTTAAAGAGTTGGGTGGAGATGTTCTGAGAGCTCTGGGCCGGAGAATCTGCTGAATCCGGCTGACTGAGATGAAAATACCCTGCGGATGCCACGTGGCCCTATGGTGCCAGCGATAGCTTGGGATGGTGTCTCTATTTTTATTTATAGTATTTACTCCAACAGTCCTGGGTTCTATCAGAAAGCAGGCTGAGCAAGTCAGGGAAAGCAAGCCAGTGAGCAGCACCCTCCATGACCTCTGCACCAGCTCCTGCCTCCAAGTTCCTGCCCTGTGTGAGTTCCTGTCCTGACTCCCTTTGGTGATGAACAGCAGTGTGGAAGTGTAAGCTGAAGAAACCCTTTCCTCCCCAACTTGCTTCTTGGTCATGATGTTTGTGCAGGAATAGAAACCCTAAGACACTCATCTTCCTTTGTTGTTGGAGACATGGCAACCCTCCACATCCCTGGTCTCCCTGTTTTGGGGAGCTGCAGGTTTGGACAGACACTAGCCCATCCCCTACCACAAAGCTGAGCCATTTCACAGGAGGATTTGCTCCTGTGCCCCACAGGTGACTTAAGTTGGCTCTTCCCAATGACGTTGTGGCTTTCCTTCCAGCAGACTCCCTAGATGTCGGCATGCCACCCCTCAGGATAGACGGATCTAGTCCTCCTCTACCCTGCAGCACACATCCAGTCCCAAGATTTCTTTGTCCTGACAATCAACTCCCTTCAGGAAAATTCCAGATGGCTCCTAGGTGACCATTGTGCTGCATGGCCCTAAAAGCAAACCTCAGAATCACTGCCCTCCATCAGTCAACCCAACTCTGTGACCTGGGCCACTTTGGTGTTCCCAGCAAGAATTGGGTCCCAGTTCTTTGGGAATCCATAGCCACTCAGGCTGGTCCTGTGAAAGTCTCTAAACTTGGGATTAAGAGGAGTTAGGCCACTGCCCCTCCCCACAGGGTGGGGCTCACTTCGTGTTTCTTTCCACTGAAGATCCTTTAAGACAATTCCAACAGGGTGTGGCTGTCCACGCCTTTAATCCCAGCCCCCTGGGACAGAAGCTTTGTGAGTCAGATCAAGGTCACCCTGGTCATCATAGCAAGTTTCAAATTGGTCAGGGATATATATATATATATATATATATATATATATATATATATATATCCCCCGTGGTCTGCCATCCTTATTATGTCTTTGCCTTGAGATACGAGGCCCAAGAGAAGTTTCACTGATTTTCTGCCCATCCGTCTGTAAATGTTATCCATGGTCCAGTGCCTCCTTTGGGAAACAGCATCCTCTGCAGAGCCTGATGCCAGGACTAGACTCTCCAACTTGCTTTCTTGCTACACAGATCTCTCACTCCTCCAGCAAGTAATATCACCCCTGGGAAGGCCAAGGACTTAGACTTCTGCGCCTCCCTCAGAAACCACTGCTTTCGTTGAAATGGTCCTCCCTACTTACCCACACTCCCTTGTTGATTTGTCTTATTCCGGTAATCTCTTAGATGTCTCCTCCCTGTCCCTCTGTGTCATACATTGCTCCTCAGCCCATCCCTACAATTTGAGCCATTACTCCTGCACGGCCTTGCTGCAGAACTCCTCAGCCTGCCCTTCACATTGCAACCAGAGTGAGCTTTTTCAGGGGCGATCCAATGGCATCTTTGAGACTTTTAGTCAACACTGTGAACGAAGCCCCAGAGTCTTTGTTTGTCCAGCTCCCCAGTTTGGTCTTCAGCCAGTTGTGTTCTCTTTCTTTCCTGGTGCGAACCACACAAACCTTCCCCTGGGTCCTAAGTGCTCTCTCTCTCCACAACCAACCAGGTGCAGAATCGTCCCAGGGAGCTCTCCATGGTGCTGCCCGGAGGAGCGCTCTCAGGGCATGAAGCTCCCCTCTAGCACACTCTTGCTTTCCCAAAGCACTAAGGAATCTGGCCCAGTGCTCAGAAAACATTTATTGAATGGATGACATAACAAACGCCATGCACGTCTTAAATGATATTAAATAAATAAATGGGATACGATCACCTCCATCCACTCCCGGGACGTGCACATTCATTTATTCCGAAGTTTTATGGAAATCCCTGTATTATCAACTGAACACTTGTCCTTCAGCTGATGGGCTGGCCTGCGGAACCTTTAAGCAGTGAGGCCTATCTGGCAGAAGTATATCATTAGACATGGCCCTTTGAAACTTATGCCCAGCCCCTGGCTCTGGTATGGTTCCACTACCGGTGCCACTGCCTGGGCTACTCCCCAATGCATTCTCTGTCATAACGGGCTTCGAGATTCTGAAACTATGAACTGGCACAAATATCCCTCTTTAAAGATGTCCTCGTTGGCAACTGTGGTGACCAATACGTCCCCTTCCGACAGAAGAGCAATGGTGCTTTGCCTTCCAAGAGTATTAAAAGACATTGCCCAGGTCTCGGGGAGGATCCTTTGGGGAGACAGATGGATCCAAGGATTTCTCAGACACCCTGGTAAAAGGACAAGAGGGATGTTAATTTTGTGTCCTTGTCTACGAGCAGGCTCAGCAAGGTCCTTCAGAGACTCACAGGAGTTAGAATTTTGGTCTCAGAAAACCCAACTTTCCCAACTGAAGGGATGTGGTTCTCACTGCAAAGGCAACTGTGTCTGAAATACCCTGTGTCTTCTTTTTGCCAGTGTTGTCTGATTTAGCTCTCTGCTGACCTTGGTCCATTCTCTCCCTACAAATATCATATGAGATGCTGAACTTCTTTTTTTTAAAGATTTATTCATTTATTATATATAAGTACACTGTAGGTGTCTTCAGATACACCAGAAGAAGGCATCAGATCTCTTTACAGATGGTTGTGAGACACCATGTGGTTGCTGGGAATTGAACTCAGGACCTCTGGAAGAGTAGTCGGGTGCTCTTAACCGCTGAGCCATCTCTCCAGCCCCGATGCTGAACTTCTTAATAAGATTGCTCAGCATATGACATCAGCTTACGCAAGACCCCCTGGTCCCAGATTATCTGTCACCTTTATTTCTCATCCACAGTCCTCACTCTCTGCCCCTTGCCGTTTGGAACCCATATTCCTAGGGGTTTGGGTCAGACCCTCAGAGGGCATCTTCAGGCTCTCTAATGGTTTGAGTGTGCTTAATATCCTACAACATCAATGCAACACTTAAACATCTGCTGGAAACAGCTCTCACCAAGTTCATCTTGGAGAGAAAATGGTCTTCCACTGTGGAAGGTGGAAGGAGTCAGGTGATCTGTGATTCGGGCTCAGCAGGCTTAAACCGCTGCAGAGAGGAAGTGGTGGAAACATCTTCTACCATTGATAGTGAGCTAGGGAGGTGAGGAGAGCGAGAAGAAACAGGTCGAAGGGACGGGCGAGAAAGGTAAGGAGCATCTATGTTAGAAGGCCAGTCGATAGCTGGACAGTCTACCCAGGAGCTGCCCATGTGGAAGTGATTTCCCCGTCATCTCTAATTCTGGAGCTCCTGATATGATGTGACCATTAGATACCATAGAAATGACTCAACTACGTCCAACACCTAGATGGCCAACACATGGAAAATGAAATTTCTGCACATCAGGAATCTGAAGACAGAGGAACATGAAAAATATGTGCCCTTCGGAGTGTTCACAGAGAAAGCATCCTCCCCAGCATCATTATGGAGTGGAGGTCATCATCTCCCCATCTCACCAAGGGCTTGCACGGATCTAAGATGCATCTTTATGCAATTCCATTTGATGTACACTCAAGAGATTGAGAGACCTTTTGCTTTCATTATTTTATGAGAGTAACCCACGTTCAGAGACTCAGCTTCCAACTTTGCAGTGCTACTGTGATTAAAACAGCAGTTTCCAACCAGTGGGTCACAACTCCTTTCCTGGTCACATATCGGATACCCTGCATATCAGATGTTTACATTACAATTCACAACAGTCGCAACCTTGCAGTTATGAGGTAGCAACAAAATAATTTAATGGCTTGGGGTTAACACAGCATGAGGAACCACAGCATTATTATTAAAGGGCCACCGCATTAGGAAGGTTGACAACCACTGACTTAGAGCATGGCGGAACTGTAAGGTCTGGTCCTCTCACAGTGACTGAGGTTGCTCTTGCTAAAGCGCCATCTCTTCCTTCAGACCTGTGGTGCCCGGTGTGTAACTGAAAGCAGGATGAAAATGTGGCGTCTCTGCCTTCATTTTATGTCTGTCTCCTTTGGATCAGATTCCTGCTCAGCTGTAGGTAGCCGTCTGTCCTAGTCAGGGTTTCTATTCCTGCACAAAACATCATGACCAAGAAGCAAGTTGGGGAGGAAAGGGTTTATTCAGCTTACACTTCCACACTGCTGTTCATCACCAAAGGAAGTCAGGACTGGAACTCAAGCAGGTCAGGAAGCAGGAGCTGATGCAGACGCCATGGAGGGATGTCACTTACTGGCTTGCTTCCCCTGGCTTGCTCAGCTTGCTTTCTTATAGAACCCAAGACCACCAGCCCAGGGATGGCACCACCCACAGTGGGCTGGGCCCTCCCCTCTTGATCACTAATAGAGAAAATGCCTTACAGCTGGATCTCATGGAGGCATTTCCTTAAGGGAGGCTCCTTTTCTGTGATAACTCCAGCTTGTACACCATCTTCATCATTTAGGTGTAGTACCTAAATAATTTAATGGCTTGGGTTAACACAGCATGAAGAACCACGGCATTATTATTAAAGGGCCACAGCATTAGGAAGCCAGTACACCATCTTCATCATTTAGGTGTAGTACCTGTCTGTGATGATAGAAATAGGTTACCTAGCTTACCCTCTTTTAAGACTGGGGCATCAATACAAGAATGGTAAGGAAGTTTTATTGCCAACTTTTAAGACATCTTTTTCCAGACCCCTGAGATGGCACCTGGAAGTTCCTACTAATTGCCATAATCAAGGGTCTCCTTGGATTCCAGGGGACCTTTCAGATATATGACCCATGATGAGATTGTCCCAAAAGGTGGGAAAACTTATGCCCTAGAGGGGCATTACCCCTCCAACTCCCCACCCTTAAGAGAATCAACTCAAGATGAGAAAAGACCCCCCCCAATGCAATGACAGTGGTCCCAACTTTCCTACAGCCAGAGCTGTGACAGTGACCAGCCAGACCGTAGTTTACCCAAGTCTGTTTGGCTTTGAATGCTTCTTCCCCCTCCCTCAACTCTGTCTATGACTTTTTGTGGTTTAAATGTGAACTGTTCCCCATAGGCTTGTGTGTTTGGACACTTAATTCCCGGATAAATGTGTTTGAAGAGGTGGTGATGGGCCTAGATAGAAAAGATGGGTCACTGTGGATGAGCCCTTTGGGGCTCGTTTTCTAGTCCCAGTCTCTATGCTGTGTCCACTGCCAGGCACTCTAGCCACCAGGGATAAAGCCCCTAGCCACCATGCCTCCCTTGTTACTATAGACTGTGTAACCTTATATGATAAGCCACTGTTTAAATAGCTTCTGTTGGGTATTTGGTCAAAACAGGGGAGTAACTGATACAACATTCATGTTAGTTTCCCCCAAAGACAGGCTACTGTCTTTTTAAAAATAATTTTACCCTATGTAAATGAATGTTTTGCCTGCATATTTGTCAGTGCACCGAGTACCTATTGAATCCAGAGAAGTGGGGTTACAGATGGTTTTAAGTCACCGTGTGGGTTCTGGGAACTGAACCTGGGTTCTCTGCAAGAGAGAGCAACAAGTGCTCTTAACTGCTGCACCATCTCCTTACCCCAAGGGTGCTGTTTTAAGAATGCTGGCCCCTGCATTTTCTCCTGGCTATGCTGAATAGAAAACTCCTTCCCCGCCTTTATCATTTTGTCCCCGTGAGATCTGTAGGGCAGGTGACCAGACTTGATTTGTTGAGACACCCTAAACTCAGGCCTAGGATTCTGGGAAGAAATTTAGCAATCCACCCGAGTTTTGTCCTGATCTGGAAGCCCATGTCCTACCTTGGTTAGATGCTAGCTACTTCTGCCAATTGACAACCGGTGTTGTGAGCCTCGCATACTTCTGACAAGCATAGAGAAGTGCTAGGGTATCCAGGAGCTTCTTAAAACACCTGACAGCCTCCCATACTGGTCACCTAGCCAGCCCAACCTACATATGAGCACAAAGGTACAAACACTGCCAGTTTTTGCCAAATGAACCATTTGACTGGTTTTATTGGGTAGAAATGGGAGGTCCTTCAAGCACAGTGACAGACATGACGTACACTGAAGATGTTACTAGGTCTGGTCCCAGCCATTCCTTCAGAATCGCCACCCTGGGACAAGCACACGCTTCTGGAATTATGCTGCCAGACTTTGTGGGTACCCAGTTTTCCCACAACAATTTTTTAAAAATTAGGCTAAGCGAGTCTCCAAATGGCGGATCATTTCTCTCCAGGGCCAGCAGCAAAGGCCACCTCCTCCCGTGGGGAAGCCCACCTGTACCTTACAATATGATGTGGTTCTTGGAGGGAAAAAAAAAGGCAAAGAGGGAGAGAAGAATGGATCAGGGAATGGCGGCCACCACTCAAAGATAAATCAGTGTTACCAACCTGTTAGGGACAGACTTCTGCAGATTCCTCTGGGAAACGGCCATCACCCCAAGGGAAGACATACCAGGCATGGATGACAAGTACCTGGGGGCAAGCAGCTGGCCTACATAGCTCCTCTAGCATCTGCCCTAGCATCTGTCCTAGCTTTATGTAGGGGAGGTAGCAGTGATGAGCTGCCCAGCAATCCACATGAATCACTCATTAAAAAAAAATAGGTCAGCCAACCACTGAACTGAGAACGGGGTCCCCAATGGAGAAGTTAGAGAAAGGACTGAAGGAGCTGAAGGGGTTTGCAACCCCATAGGAAGAATAACAATATCAGCCAACCAGACCTCCCAAAACTCCCAGGGACTAAACCACCATCCAATGAGTACATCCAATGGAGTGACCCATGGCTCCAGCTGCTTATGTAGTAGAGGATGGACTTGTTGGGCCTCAGTGGGAGGAGAAGCCCTTGGTCCTATGAAGACTTGATGGCCCAGTGTAAGGGAATGCCAGGGAAGGGAGGCAGGGATGGGTAGGTGAAGTGGGTTAGCACCCTCAAAGAAGCAGGGGGAGATAGCAGGTTCCTGGAGGGGAAATTGGGAAAAGGGATAACATTTGAAATGTGAACTTTTAAAAAAAATGTATCCAATAAAAGAAAAAGGAAAAATAGGTATTCTGCCATTAGGGAAATATGAGAATAAGTATATGGTTTTCTATAGGAATGTCACTTCATCTGCAGAGCACCAAGCCCCATAACATCCTTAAACCACGTGCACTCAATGTGGCAGGCAGCCCTAGGGGAGGCTGTGTCCTAGTGACATTGTTCAGAGCCAGCAGAGGAGAGGGGTGGCTAGCTTTGGGGAGGCTGACAGGGGCAGCCCACTGGGAGCTGCAGCCTCCTCTGCTGCAGCTGGGAGTGTGACAGTCCTGGATCCCTGTCCACACACTTATTTTCCTCAAGCCTGTGGCCTTCATGACGACCACCATGTCCGACTGCTTCCCCTCTTCCCGGTGAGCACAGCCACTCAGGCTGCTGGCTCTAGTGCTCTGGACTTGGTCTCCAGACTGGAAGCTCCCACACAGATGCTGGGCTAGGTAAAGGCCAGGTCTGGATCGCCTGGATCCCCAGATTGTTGGGATTCATCCAGCAAATAGATGCACACCATAGGAGCTTAAAAGGACACCAGCCACCTCCTCCTGCCCTAGCTCCTCGGGTCTTGGGAAAGCTCAGTA
The DNA here is from genome assembly GCF_021556685.1 of Rattus norvegicus. Lineage (NCBI taxonomy): Eukaryota > Metazoa > Chordata > Mammalia > Rodentia > Muridae > Rattus > Rattus norvegicus. Next base: position 72,825,317 of record NC_141551.1, on the reverse strand, counting down.
TCCTATAGAAATCTTCCATCACCAGTGACCTGGGGTTTGTCCTAGCCCCCTCCCAGGGTACAGCCAAGGCCAATGAGAGAATGAATGACAACTGTAGTTAGAACACAGAAAGGTCCAGCTGTGGAAAAGAGAAATCTTACACTTAAATCCAGAAACTAGCTAGCTCGGCGTCAGGGCACAGCTTAGCGGGCAGCGTGCCTAGGATCCTGGGCTCAGTCTTTTGCACAAGAAAGAAAAGGAGCCAGAGATTGAGGAAGCAAGAGCCTGAGTCACCGAGCTGGGTACCAGCTGACGTCCATCACCTGTATAACAAGGAAGTCATAAGCAGAGTGGACGCAACAGCAAAAGGATGTGCTGACCCGACTCATGCCATGGGACGAGGTTGGATATGGAAGGGATCTGATCTCTCCCTACCTCCCCCTTCTCTTCTCCCACCCCTTCTCCTCCCCCTCCCTCTACCTCTCCCCTGTTAATTTTGCCTGAAAACATGGAGAATAGCAAGAGGGAATTATCAAGTCAGAGTAAAGTCTAAAAGGGGGGTTGCCCATCTGAGGTAATGAAGACTTCACTTATAGGAACTTCAAGAAACTGAGGAGTGATGTCCCAAGCACCAAGACTTACATAGATGATTTGATGTGGAGTCTCTGAGGGGGGAAACAACCCTAAAGCAGGAAGCCTCTTTGCCTTATTGAAGACAGAAGGCTGACACAGTTTGGAGGTCTCCATGTCTCTGTGTCTCTGTGGATGTCCAGAATGGAGGGACCTGAAGCCGTCTTGCCCTTGGGCTTATTAGAACACATGTACCTGCCCCTTCACCAAGATGCCCCTTGTCACCTGATGACTTCTGAGTCTTATAGATTTTGGCCTTTGCCACCTCTTGCTCTACCTGGAACCCGTCACCATCCTTACGGTTAGAAACCAGACCCGTGCTCAGTAGAACTGAATACAAGGTTAAAGCAAATGTCACGAATGACTTGATCTTTGGAAAATGGCCTTAGAGAAAGTGTTTACAGAGTGTACTAGGAAGCTCTAAACTCCATCACCCCAGTCCTTGGCTACCTGGGGTTAAGGGACCACTGTGGTAAGTAGTCACAGTAAGAGAATGGAGTTTCAATGAAATAGCAACCATTTAATCTCTTAGTGAGCTTTCAGAATCTCCAGGGATTTGTGAACTTTGTGGCTAAGTGTGGTTTTCTAAGTTGCCATGGGGGGCTGTGGCCTTCACTGCCTTGGGGGGCTGTGGCCTTCACTGCCATGGGGGGCTGTGGCCTTCACTGCCATGGGGTGCTGTGACCGTCCCTGCCTTGGGGGGCTGTGACCGTCCCTGCCTTGGGGGGCTGTGACCTTCATTGATGGACATGTCCTCTCAGTACCATCTTCCATGTTTGTTTGGGGCAAAAGTGATAGATGGGCAGAAGCACCAGCTAAGCAAGGCCAGGCCCGGGTGGGTAAGTAGGTCCTCTCTGTGCTAGAGGGAGTGGTGTGATGTTTGGGGTGGATCAAAGCACCAACCACAAAGTGACTTTTTCACGAGTCCCAAGCTCCAACATTACTAACCCAATTAGTATGATTACAAAATACACCCCAATCCTCAATGCGGATGGATTTTTAATTCAGACATGTTGAATCTGAACCCAAGAAGAAATCTGTTACTTTGCCTTGGACAGTATTTCATGGTGTGTTTTTTTTTTCAATGTTCAAATTGTGCAAAGAAAAGCCAGTGGTACTTTTAAGAAATCTCATGCTAAAATCAGATGTCCCTAGAACCACCTACCCATGACAGGCAGAATATAACAGATCAGGGCCACAAATCAAAGGACCATCCAGGACAGTGATCCTCAAGTGGAATCAGATCCCTGGGTCATCGTCAGCATGTCCCAGCATACCAGAGAGCTTGAAACCCTAGTAGCCCAGGTCCTGTCCCAGATATGCCCCATGGAAATATCATTGGCTGGGGGCCTCATGGATTTCAGAAATCTCTGAAGATCACCATGAGGAGACACAGCCAAACCCACTGCCCAGCGTAGCATGACGACTCTCAGCCATGATGCTGGTGATTACTTGGGAAACCTGGGAGGCTCTTGGGAGCTTCCCACAAGTCACTGCACTTGCCCCTGGGAAGACAATGGTGTGACAGTGGGATTACTTTATACAAAACTCCATGGAGTCCTAATGTGCACACAGATTGGGAGACCTGAGGGCAAAGAACTATGTCCTTGCTAGAAGGAGGCAGCTAGATCTCTGGCTGCTGTAGCCAAGTTAGGTGATGGTTGTGATTATTTTTCCCCTTTGTCCTTGAAATGGAAAAAATGTTTAGAAGAGATTATGCAGGAGAAAATAGAAATTTCTAGCAGATTGGCAAACTGCTCTCCCTAAGCTCACATTAGCCAGGGCAGAGAAGCTCACTGGCAAAGCTAGTTCAACTCTGCACATGCTATTGGAAAAGGGGGCCCAAATCTCCTTACAAATACTGTGTGGTTCTGTTTACACAGGGCCTTAGCACAGACAAACCCAGAGAGGTGTGCAGACTGTGGTGGGCAGGAGTTGAGAGAGAGGAGTGCAGAGGTGAGAGAGAGGAGTGCTTCCCACTGTGTTGGGAAGGAGGCAAGAGAGAAAGGCATGCAAAGGTGAGAGAGAGAGAGAAAGAGAGAGAGAGAGAGAGAGAGAGAGAGAGAGAGAGAGAGAGAGAGAGAGAGAGTGGGGGCAGACCATGGTGGGCAGGAGGTGAGAGAGAGGAGTGCAGACCGTGGTGGGCAGGAGGTGACATGTTGCCTTTTCACAGGTTTTGGGTTTTTATTTTGCAAGGCAAAAAGCTCTAGAGGTTGGTAGCATTCACAAATAACTGAATTTTAAGTTCGTTTATTTTCAAACTTAAGACAGGTTCTCTACATCCCAGCCTGGCCTTGAACTTGCTATATGGCTCAGGCTAGATTCAAACTCATGGTCCCCCTGCCTATGATTCCAGAGTGCTGGGATTCTAGGACCCAGGGTTACAGGCACCCAGTCATGTATGTTCTTAATATGCCTGTGTGGGTGTGTCAGTGCTAGGGGTACAAAGAGGAGTTTGGCTCCAAGCCTTCCCTTGGAGAAAAGATAAACCACCCACCAAGGGTCTGGGGACACTTGGCTGTATGCTCTGAGAACGTCCTAATGGAAGTCTGCTGGTTGTCACAGAAGTGGAGAGGGGATCACGTGTGATTGCTCCTTAGAGAGCATGTAGCGGGAGCTGTAATGTGACATCATTTGCAAAGGTGACCAGATAAGAGGGAGAAGGGACCATTCCAGGCACTCGGGCCTCTTACACAAAAGCACTGGGCTAAAAGAAGGAAGGAGGCCCACTGAGGCCTCCAGGAAGAAAGACAGTCTGCTTATGGCATGGCCTATATAGCTTGATTTCAAAACAAACAAAATCCCTTGGACTTTTCAGCACAGGCAGCAATTGGCTCCACAAAAGGTATTCTGAAATGCTAGTTCTCAGAACACAGGAGGCTCCCTCAAAAGAGCCTGAGTTATGGCAGTGGCAGAAATGGGTGCAGGGAGGCAATGGGCTCAAGGGATGTTTATGTTGGAATTAGGAACCAATAAACAGAATGTGAAGAAGTAAGCTGTCTGGGCAGAAGAACCTGGGCTTACCCGGTGTCTGTCTGTGCTGGTATTGTCCCAAGCCTTGTGCAACATTGCATCATCTGCTTGGTCCTGGAAACACCAGTAGCCTGAGGTCCTACCTGGAGCCAAGCTTGTCAATGTCACCTGGCTGCCAAGGATGAGCCCTAAGGCATAGCACCTTCTTCAGCAATGGCTATGCTGCTGATGTTCAGGGTTCGGACTGGACTTGCGTTTCCCTCCTGTCCCTTCCCCCTCCTCCTCCTTCTCTCCCTGGAAATCGAGAGTCTGGTCTTGAGAGCCCTCCCCATGTTGTGCTTCTGTGAGTGATTGACAGGGGCTTCTTTTTGCATCGGTGCATGCACATGAGAAGTGCCAGAAGGGCGGCTTCGATCTTCACACATCCCCTGGCATAATGAACAAACACCACATACACAGTGTGTGTATACACAGCACAGGCACACACAGTAACGCTCAGTAATGCGTGGCTGAGGTCGGTAGGAAGCTCTGCGGCCTCTGCTTCCTTCCCAGACTCAGCAACATCCAGGGTTGTTCATGCCTCTCAGAGTCCGGGCAGAGATGCATCAGCACCGTCACCAGAAGGTTCCAGAAGCTGGCCTCACCTTGAGCCTCCTTCCTTTCTGCCTGCCTAAGCGCTGAGTCACCTACTTGCTGTGAAGCCTGCCAGTGCATTTAGCACAGAGTACAGCACAGGAGTTGCTTTGTTCATGGGGAATTGATGTCCTTAAATTAGAATTTAATTGGCTGTGGGAAGGAACAGAGGCAGAGGGGTCCCAGAATCAATGCTCGTGTCTCTTTGGGCCTTTGATAAGTGTTACACGTACTGACTGCTGCAGAAAGCATATGGTCTGAGAGTCAGGGGACTGGGCAAGTCTCCAGAGAGCCTCTAGCTTGCCAGGTGCCCTGGGAAAAACCGCTCATGCTGTCCCTTAACATGGACCCTTTTCAGGCATCTCTATTTGCCTCCAAAATATAGAGGTGCTCCTAGTTCTCCTCCAGGGCAACAGTGCACCAGGTGTCAAAACTGTTGTAGGGGTCAGGGTTGGAGGGAGGTGCCAACAAACAGAGGCTGCCTCTTGGACCCCAGGTTTGGATCACAGTCTATGAGTTCTGCAAAGCCCTCCACTGGAGGTCTGTCCATGAGTGAGTGTCACCTGCTCCAAGTCACTACACCTCAGCCTCTCACCTGTACCACAATGGCCTCTTTACCTGAAGTGGTCTTACGGTGATGATGGGAAAGTGGTCGGCACTGGGCCTGCCACAGAAAGACAGTGCAAAGAAACGGAGGCTTTAACACATCACAGTCACTGTGGAGAGCCCACAAATCCTTCCGAAGCCTCTAATTGAAGGGACGAGGAAGGGGACATCCTGAGGGATAGGAAAGGTGGCTTCTGCCTTGAAACTCATAGGCAGAGATGCCATCATAAGTCAAGAGGATGTCCTAAACCCTCACATAGGTCACAGAATGGACCATCCCCACCTCTTGTGAGGACTCTGGGTAGGGCAGGTTCTAAGCACCCTTAGCTAAGGAGGCCCTGATGTCTGACCAGGTTCTTGCCCACCTATTCCCCAGGTAGAAAGAGGGCTTTGTCCCCAGCAATCACTCAGTCTGGCTACTGATGTCACCTCTTTGTTTTGGGTCTGTCCCCTTAAGTGGGATAAATCCGTCCTTATGAAACCTTCTAGCTCTGACTTTCCATGGGTTCGGTTGGCTGTGAACATTGACTGTAAATCTCAGTTAACATAGATCATTCTCAGAACTCCTTCCTAGGCAGAAATAGCCAGAAAGCCATGTGCACCCCTGCCCTTGTGTGGTAGTTGCCGATTTACCTAAGTATGCTGCCTGGCGTGCTTCCGCAGCTGCTCCATGACCCCATATCCCACAGACTGGAATCTAGGCCTCCTGGGCTTCCCAGTCAGTCAGAGCTCAGAAAGACAGCACCCAGACAGTTGAGCTCCATGGAACCTGCCAAAGGAAACAGCCTCAGGAAAGTCAGAGGAGGGAGGGAGCTCGAGCTGGTCAGAAGCCTCTGGGCCAGCTCTCTCCTGTCTTTCTCAGCAGAGCCTGTGCTGATACCTGCAAAGCGAGGTCAGGCAGAAGGCCCGCCCAGGGTTTTCTCAGAGCACCTCCTCAGAGTGGCATGCCGGGCTGAAGTGTAGATGTGATTTGTCTGCTCCTCCGCAGAGGACAGAGGTGATTCTTCTGTCAAGGAGTCCTCCCCGGCACAACCACCAACCAGATCAGAACAGGCTTTTTAAACATGTCAGGGAAGAGCGGAAAGAGGAAGAGGATAGAGAGAGGGAAAGGGCCAGAGAAAAAGGCATGCAGGGGAAAGCCTTCTCCACAAACATTCCACAGTCCCACAAAGCAATTCAAGTGACCACTAGGCACCATAGCACTTAGGGTGGACATACATAGGAGGAAGCAGCTGGAAGGCATTTCTGATGGTGATGACCTCTTAGCCTAGGCACAGCTGATTTCCCTAACCCCAGACTTGGTGAATTCTGTGTTTGAAGACAGCAGGCACGTCCCCTGGGTGTGCTACCTTCACCACAGAAACAGCAAGGGTGTTGGTGTCAAAGCCCCTGCTAGCTGCCATCCACTAGGCTCACGTGACAAGGCGCTTCCCAGCTGACGATTCCTATTCAGGAACACAGTTTAACAAGATTCTGCAGTCTTCAGGGACATAAAGAGGAACCGATCTTTTATAAATAACTCCTGATTAAAATGGAGCTGAAAATAGGGAGACAGAACAGGAAGCAAATTGCTAAGCACTTACGGAGTCGATAACACTGGCTTGAAGATCTTAGTGCAAATGGCTGGTCTGGTTTATTTCCTTCTTGTCAAAGGTTAAATGCAGGCTGGAACCTAGAGGCACCAAGGCTGTGTGTGTCCAAGAGCTGTTTTAAAGGGCATGGCTCTCAGCTCCTGGACTCGTGGGGATATGCTAACACGGGTTTTGATTAGATATCCCTGAAGTCTTTTGAGCTCAGCCAGGTGGTGTGACTAGGACACTCATACTGTTTGTTCCCTGGAAGGGCTGGCACCCAGGCCGTGAGTTTCAAGATGGTGCTTTATGGCTGAGTTCCCCGTATGAAACTCGGGCAGCCAAAGGTCTGAATGAGACCTGGATCTGTGCTCTATCCTGTTAAATGAATGTCTCCCTGCCTCCCTCCCCAGGACCCAAACACAAACCCTAAATCCTTAGGGAGTGACAACAGCCATAATGGCAGGGACAGGGGATCCTTCGGGGAGGAGGACAGGAGCTGAAACACCCGTGGTGGGCCTGTTTTTCAGCAGCAATTGCAGGTGCCTGTGTGCACGCGGAGGATGCCGCGGCTGTGCATGCGCAGGAAGGTGAAGATCTCCGAGGGCATAGCATGAAAGCCGGGCTTGGGCTTGACATTGTCATAGTAGTGGTGCGTGATGAAGAAGCCGGAGGGGTTCATGGGGAAGGCCCAGAAACCGAACAGGTGCACCTCCTCGCAGAGCTCCAGGGCCGCAGTGACCAGGATGAGGCCGGTGCTGATGCGCCGTGCGCGCACGCCCAGGCTGAGCCAGTAGCGCGACACGCTGCTCAGGTACTGAGGATGGAAGAAGTAGACGGGCTGCCGCGACTGGAAGTCGTCCAGCATGTACTTGACTCGGAAGGACACGAGGGTGTTGCGCACATTGTAGAAGGCCGGCAGCAGCACCGAGGCGTTCTCGTACCTCTGCAGCACGCTGAAGAAGGGCCGCCGCCACTTCTCCAACTTGTGGAACCTGCAGAGTGGCAGAGTGAGCAGCAGCAAGCCCTGTGCATCCTGGCAGCCCACCCTCCCCACCCCAGCCCTCATCCTCAGCCTCACCCTAACACCCCATACCTCACCCCTTTTATCCCCTTCTCCCTCCTGTAAAGGTGGGTCACCTAGCGTCCCCTTCCCTCCTTTTCTTATTTATGTGCTTGTTTATTCATGGAGGGGGGCACACATGACAGAGTGCACAGGACAACCTTGCAGAGTCCGTTCTCTCCTTCCATCATGGGGGCCCTGGAGATTGAACTCAGGTCGGAATGGGAAGCAAGAGGCTTTGCCCGCTGAGCTACCTCATGCTTCCCAGGAATATGGCACTTCTCAAAGACCGTATTGATTTTGTTTTGTTTTGATTTGTTTTGTTGGTTTTTTTTTTTTTTTTTTTTTTTTTTTTTTTTTTTTTTTGGTTTTTGCTGTTGTTTTTGTAAATGGGCACAGGAAAAGAGACAGCACGGGATGAATAACTAGTGTATGGCTACAGGGAGACACCAGTGTGCAACTTAAAGGACAAGGGCAGGCAAGAAAGGCACTGAGGCTGTGACTGGGAAGGCCTCTTTTCACTCCCCTGCTCTCCCTTCCCTAAGACTGGAGTGACCACCTGACCCAGCTGCCTGGCATGTCTGGGCCCCTCCTTGGTATCTCACCTTCTGCCTACATGTCATTCCGGTGACCATCTGTAGCTCTCTGTTCTCTAAAGGCTCCTGGCTCCTGGCATTTGGTATAACTTAGCCACTCCTCCCTGTCTCTTGTCCCTCTTGCCCACCCTCTAGCCAGACTGACTATGTGCAGGGGTTCCAACATAGCAGCTTCTGCAGACCTCTCAGGCAGACCGGCAGAGGGGAGCCAGAAGAGAGCTGGTATCTTTGCAGGAGCACCTTTATACCTGGACACTGCCCGCTCCCAGCACACCTGATGGCTTCCTGACCACCTCTGGGAGCAACCGCTCAGACCTGTACTGCCCAGAAGAAATACAGTACAGGCCCCATGTGTGGAAATGAACAAGAAATGAGGGAAGTTGTTAAAAAAAAATACGTCAGATTTTATCCAAATATAAAGATGCTATCACTTTAGCATATGACTGGTGTAAAAATCAACAAGAGGTGTTAAATCCCTTTGTTTGTATGAGTTCTTCCTGTGGACAGCTGGCATGTGTCAATCAGGACCAACCATATTCCCACCGCTCAGTGGTTGCAAGTGACTGGCAGCCACCAAAAATTCACAAAACTCCAGAAAGAGGAGCACTGACCTGTCAATTATGATGCTGGGATTCACGGTGACCACATCTGTCTTCTCTCCCACATCTGTGGTATATATCCCTGAGATAGGGGGCAGATTGCACCTGCAGAGAGACAGCCTCACATAGTTAGTCAGTTACCTGCAAGTGGCTGGGATGGAGAGAGGAAGAAAAGGATGGGCTTACTGGTCAGAAAGAGGCCATGAGCACCAGCTAGGCAGGACCTCTGTGGCTGGCTAAGAGACAAAGGTTATTTCTGCTCACAACAGAACAGCAAAAAAAAAAAAAAAAAAAAAAAAAAATCCATCCTTAGTCTCACTCAAGTTAAAACCGTGGAAATATCGAAACTATCATCAAAAAACAAGTCCTTGAAAGCTGTGGTCATCCCTGGGTCTCTGTAAGGGTATGCAAGCAGGGAGAAGCAGAAGCATCCATCCCCTTGTCTGAGGACTCAAGATTTCCCTGAGGAAGTCATGCTTGAGCGAGGGCAGGAATTAGCAAAGGTCAGCCGGCAGAAGAACCAGCTGCCTGCGGGATAGTCAGAGACACCCTCTGGAAATCACTATTGAACTACAGAGCTGCAGAACTGTGTGCAGTGTGACCTGTAAAAGCCGCTAAGGTAGGAAGAGTGGGGTCACCAAGGCAACCGCATCACTATCTCTGAAACCCGGGATGTGTGCCCTAATTGGCAGAAAGGACACCGAGATTGCACTAAGGATCCTGAGATGAAGAGGCAATTCTGGATTAACCAAGTAAGTCTAGGGACATCCATCCCAAGAACCCTTAAAAAAATAATGTGGCATGACAATTATGGGGGTTTGAATGTCATTGGCCCAGACCCATAGAGAATGTCACCGTTAGGAGGTGTGGCCTTGTTGGAGGGAGGATGTGGAGGCAGATTGAAATCTCCTATGTTCGAGCTATACCCAGTGTGGCACACGGTTTCTTTCTGTTGCCTTCGACTCAAGATGTAGAACTCTCAGCTTCTACAGCACCACGTCTGCCTGCATACTGTAAGCCAGGCCCAATTAAGTGTTTTCGTTTATAAGAGTTGCTGTGGTTGTGGTGTCTCCTCGCAGCGATAGAACCCTGAGACAACAAGGAGCTGCTAGTGAGGGTTCTCTAGAAGAGCAGAACTCATAATGAATATACATGTTAGAATGGTTTACAGGCTGTGGCCCATCTAGCCTTGGTGAATGGACCCAAGGGAGACCCCAAGAAACATTGTGGCAACTTCATGTAACAATGTTTCTTGGGGTTTCCCTAAATCAGCATCCATTCAGAACAAGTATCCTGTAGACCCTGAAAATCTGATTTTTTTCCTTCCCCTCAGTGCAGTTACCCTTGTAAAAGGATCCCTCTGGGAAAGGGTGGAAGATAGGCTAATATAAAACTCTTAGGTATTTTATCAAGGTCCTTCCTCAGGAGAACCTGGTCATCCCTCTATTCAAGGGTCTGCAAACTGGCTCGAGTCTGGAAATTGGTTCATGGCTGAGATTCCCTTTTGCCACAAACCAGTGGAGCATTTCTTTCATTTGTTTGACAACTTTTCCACTTACACAGACCAAACAAAAATGCAGGAGGAGGCTTCTTATCTATCCCATGCCTGGAAACACCATGATTGATAAGCCAGTACCAAAGGTCCATGAGTCATTTCATCATAGAAATCACTTTCCCTGTGCTGCCAATTATGGTCTAGGCCACTATAACACTGCTTTGTATTTGACTAAGATCACCTGGCCTTTGGTAATTCAGTGCTACCAGCTGGCCTCTGCTACTTGGCAGCCCAATTAAACCCATCGTATTTAATTCAACCAACTGGGCAGCAGTCTCCCACCCCAAGGTCTGGCACAAGCAAAAGGTCACCAACAAAGCTCTTCAAATGTGCTGGGGCCCCCTCACCAGTTTGTGTCTTATAGGATTAGTGGAGGCCATGTCTTCTGGGCCTTCCCCTTGTGGAGGGTTAGGCTCTGCACAGTGTATCCACTCTAACATTGCAAGTTCCAGAGCCTTAAAGTCCTTTCATCAACACTAAGCCAAGGGATATCAGGAATCTCCAACTCCTTTTCAGTGGGTCGTCTTTTGACAAATGCTCCAACCAATCATTTAAATAAACATTCCACGTCTTTCTTTTAAACTGTGCAAATTTCCATATTAAACTCAGAATTTCCAATCTGTGGGCCCGTATCAATAAACCCAGACTGATCCAGTTTTATGTTCCGTCTACCATTGTCCCATTCCCTTCGAACTCATTTCTACACACATTCCCCAGACTTCTTCTTCAATGAATTAGCAAACTCATTAAGCTCCTTAGTAGTGAAAACTCTCCTCACGGACTTCACTTTCTTTTTACCCTCTAGGAGCCTTCTTGGCCTTAAGTCTTGTTATGTCTAGAGGCAACTCTTGGCGGGACCTAAGGGACATCAGTATTGGGCTGGTATCTCCTTCAAGGAAAGTCACTGCTGGCTCAGCAGACAATGAAGGATTAATTTCCTCAGCCAAAGGTGGAAAGGGAAATATTTCAGTGGGTGAGGGTGGGAGTACATCTTGTGCCACGGATAAAGAGGGTCCTTCCTCGGGTGAGATAAACCCTTGAGAATCTGACAGCTCTCAGCTTCAGTAGCGTTCCCCAAACACACACATTTATACCCCAAGTTACAAGATCCCATTCTTTACCAGTGAATGTCATTCCTTTAACCACTGAGGCTGGCACGAATTTTCTCTGTAATTCAGCCAACCTTATAATGAGGATTTTAGTTAGATCTTCCATAACTTGAGCTCTGTGGCTACTGGAGGGAAGAGTCTCTTCCATGACACATTTAGAAACCTTTATACTGTAGGATGATGTCATTATGCAGGTGAAGGCAGGTATAAGAAAGAACGAGGCCTGTCATTGGGTGAGAAGGAAGGTTGGGCAGGAGAAAAGTTTTAGAGAGGAGGAGGAGATTGGAGTGAGGCAGAGAGGAGAAGCAGCTGAGAGAACATGGAGGCAGATGTTAAGATTTTTCTCTGCACGTTTGCAGGTTGTTATGAATATTCTTAAGGGATGGATGTGTACGGGGCTTTGTGTGTCTAGATGAGCAAACTGTATGTTATCTAGGTGGGCAATTATATCCTATCCATTGGATCAGAGGTTATTGTGTTGTGTGTTCTTTCATGTGGCGATTTAATTGAGTTCAAGAGAGCGTGTGGTGGCTGTACACACTGGGCCGCCACAGAATTGGGATGTGTATGTCTGTCATGGTGACAACCTGCCTTGGGAACTAGATGGGTAGAGAGATTGTTGCCAGGCTCAGAGAGTAGCCATCAGCAGTGTGATAGGGGTTGGAGCTAATTAGGCGAGACGCTTTGCTGGCTGAGATGAAGATATCCAACAGATGTCATGGGCACTACGGGGATGGCACCTAGTGCAGGATAAAAGAAGCCTTTATTTTTATTTTACAGCAACGTGCACTGTTTATGTGCATCTGAGGCAGGTCAATTTTATCAAAGTTCATTGTTGTTCTTCACCATATCCTAAGATGCCTAAAGTTGATTAATTTTATAACTGAGCTCATTCTCTTCCCTTGTCAGTTCATCCAGAGATGCCAGGAGCAATCACCCAGCAGCCTCATTTTTCCTTTTCTTCTTACAGATTGTCAAAAAGCTTTGCACGCAGAGTCACCAAATGTGCTGTCTCTCACAATTGGTAAGCCAGGATAATCAAAAGCATTTGTCTCCTTAAGTCTGTAAAATAGTTCATACAGCTTTCAGTAATCTCTGAGCTTCTAGAAGAGGTTTGAGGAAACTGTAGGTGTTGGCAAATTAGAAAACCTTTTCCAGATACTTAAAAAAAAAATCCTTATATTCTATTGTTCTGGAACCATGTCTGATACCAACATCTGTATCACGTTCAGCTTCTCATATTCTAGGGGAGTCATGTATAAATATACGGGATTTATTAGAATGGCTTATGGGCTGTGGTTCAGCTAGTCCAACAATGGCTGTCTACCAATGGAAAGCCCAAGAATCCAGTAGTAGTTCAGTCCACAAGGCTGGATGTCCCAGCTGGTTTCAGTCTGCAAGAAGTGGGCTCTAATGCCAGTGAACGGGTGGACTTTCCAGCAAGAGGGAGAGTAAGCAGGCAAGAAGAGTGAACTTCCTTCTCCTGTGTCCTTTCTACAGGCTGCCAGATGAAGGTGTGACCCAAATTAAAGGTGGACCTTCCCACCTCAAAAGGACCATACTAAAAGTGGGTCTTCCCACTTCAAATGATTTAACTAAGGAAGAAAAAAAACCCTCACGGATGAGCCCAGCCACTTGTGTTTTAGTTAATTCCAGTCAAGTTGACAACCAAGAGTAGCCATCACTCAAGGAGAGAGTAAGGTGGGTGGATGAGGCATGACAGTAATCCCAGCCGGTGCCCCTTACCGGAAGACGAAGTCAGCGCTGTTGATCTCCTTCCCGCAGCCGCTGTTCTTCAAGATGCCGCCATTGCCCACCACAGCACACTTCTTAAACTGAGAGCGGTAGTAGGGCATTTCCTGGAGAGGAACATGCATGGTGTCACAACCAGTGCCACCCCCACCTTCGTCTGAGGCTTCACACCTGCTGCCTTCCCTCCCAAAAAATCCCACTCTATAAGCTCTACCCAACAGGGTAGCTTTGTCTGGAATGTGAAAGAAAGGGGAATTCAAGTCACAGTTGAGGAGTGGGAATGAGAGGCCTCCTGCATTAGGTGACTCTTCCCGTTCTGACACCAAGGAGTCTGCAGGACTGCCCTGCCAGCCCCCAGCACCCACCAGCCAACCAATTGCTGAGCGTCTCACAGGAAGCCACATTGCATTAGGAACTAAGCTCAACTAGAAGGAGTTGTCATGACCCTCTGAGGCACACTCAGCTCTGTGACCCACTTTCTCTGTGGGGACAGGTCCAGAGGACCAGGACAGAGAAAGCACTGGGGTCTCACAGTCAATAGGGGGAGAGGCAGAACAAGCCACAGTAGTCTTAGGAAGAAGTCATTAGGGTTTCTGGTGTTTTCCATGGCTGCTTCTTAAACACCTGCAAACCAAGAATGGTCTGGAAATAAGAATAAGAATCTCTTGGTGGACAGGAGACCGGGAAGCTGACCTTTTCAAACCCCAGAGACATCTCTATACTAAGGGAAGCTGCCATGTGCCATGATTGAGGGGCGGGAAAATCACAGGCTACATCTGGTCTACCACCTGTCTTTGTATAGCCAGCAAGCTGAAAATAACATTTGTATTTTTAAATTGTTTGAAGCCACTCAAAGAAGATGTGTGACACGTGATAATTACACAGACTTCTGATGTCTAAGCCACCAAGACGAAACCTCCCTCGTTAGTTTCCACATGATCATGGCCATTTTCCTGCTGGGACTGTGGTGGCGAGTAGCATGGTGCTGGTGACCCGCACAGCTGTTTACTATCTGGTCCTCTCCAGAAAAGAAGGTGTAGAGATCTTGATGTATCTCTTAATCACAGTAGTTCATGCCCTGGCTCTCCCGTAGGCCCGTAGGCCAGCCCAGGCTACATCAAATGGTGCTAAGACTTGCTTAAGACACAGGTTTATCTTCCTCCTGCCTCACACTCTGGGCCTTGGAAGACCCACCTAGGGACTCAGCACCCCCTGTTCCAGCACTGCTGTACCCTTTGGCTCATTCCCTGAGCCCAAGTCTCACCAAATCATTCTGGTATCAGCAATTGGGCACACAGAGGGATTCTGGTTGTATCCTGTTAGCACTTCCCCTGAGGCGCTAAAACATGCAGGGCATGCCATAGCTCCCCTTCCAGAACACAGCCATGAATGTGGCCTTACCACCCCCTCTCTGCTGAGGCCATACCACCCCAACAGCACAGAACCAGCCAAAGTGCAATTTCTGCATTCCCTCCCTCTGAGAGTTCAGATTTTGGATCTCTACCAGCTATTGGCTTCAGTGGTCTACATGAGTCTCGGATGTGGATATCTTGCTCTGCAGCCCATGAGCAGGGAGCTATTGTGCTTTCACTGGCCAGCCCACCTTTACACAGCATCTCTCACACTGTAGATGTGTCATAAGCAACCAAACCCTTGCCTGCTCTGAACCCCAGTGTCACAAAGAGATCAGGACTTTAAAGGGAGAAAAGATCACCATGTGTTTCGATAACAACTGGCCAGTCAAGATGCGCCTGCTGGAATAGTAGTGGCGGGTCTGTTGTGGAGACAACCAACCATGGTCTGGTCCCGTCACACAGAAGAGAATCCACATCTGATCCTACAAACCTGGTCAAAAACGGGGAGGTCCTAGGGCCCAGTTAGCTGTAGCTGTTGGTATCCTAAATGTGCATGATGTGCCCATCAAATGGCCTTCTGAATAATTATTAAGTAAGTGTTGATGTCAGCTTTGCTCAGAGAAGCTCCTTCTGCAGTGGGCAGCGTGTACTCCTGCACAGACAGCTAGACTAAGGGCTGAGAATGGCCAACCATAAATGGACACGCATAGCACCTTCCTCAAGGCCCAGGGAATGTTGTGGAAAGGAGAGGGGGCGCAACGAACAAACCCTAGCATAGGGCGGAGTTTGGCGGGATGCTGTCTGGTGGTCGTCTGGGTAACTAGGCAAGGCATGATGGTGGCGCTCTTGAATGGACCAGTCAACGTGCTGTGACGCAGTGGGGATGGACTTGTGAATCCCGGCCCTTCCAGAGAATGTGTAGGCAGTTAGCAGTTGCTAGCTAGGCTGCTCACAGGGGTGGTTGCCCATGCTCCTGTGTGCAACCCCATTGAGTTACTAACGGAGAAAGGATGGGAGGGGACTCGTTGGGAAGGGGAAGGGGCATGGGAAGGGAATGAGAGAGGGTGGTGGAGGAAGCACTGGCAGGAATATGATTAAAATACATTCTAGTCGTGTATGAAAATGGGGTAGTAAAACCAATCACTACGTATAACTACCAAATGCTAAGAAAAGCCTGGGTACACAGTGACACCAAGCACCTGTCCGATGTGGCTGACACTCGGGCTGTCTCTGCCCTGGGCCTGCTTTCTGCTGTCACCTGCTTTGTATTACCTTCCTCTTATGCCTGCTCAGGAGGTGAGGGATTGAGATGTGATTAATCTCTCTTCTGGAGAGTGTGAACTGTCCTCAGCACACAATGCCACAGGCAGAAATTTAATTCTCTCTCTCTCTCTCTCTCTCTCTCTCTCTCTCTCTCTCTCTCTCCCCCCCCCCCAGCCTTCTGCCCCGAATCACACAAACCACGGCTAGATGGTATTGTCATGCCCAGACAAGATTCCTTGGGGAAACCCAGTGGATGAAGACCACTGGTTGGCCAAGACCAAAGCACCTACCTGCAGAGTGAGGTGCAGTGCAGAGTAGGCTGGCAGATGTGGGGCACTGCCACAGACCACCCACTCCACCCCCAGACCACGTCAGGTATGTACCTTGGGAAACATTTTGAAGATCTCTTGGTCGATGTGATACAAGCCACTGGACTCCACCTCATACCTGAGATTCGTCTCAACCGGGGTGTTCTTCTGGGTGGTGAAGAGAAAGTTGGGGGCATTGCAACACCTGGACAAGGTGGACCTGCTAGGCACGGAGACAGGGGTGACACTGGGAAAAGCATGGGGGGCTTCCTTTCCATCCCATTCCCATGCTCACTTCCAACCCACCCCTCAGTCTTCCTGGCACCTGGGCTCCTCTGTCTCTGTAGGACTTCCTACTGGGAAACTCTGACTGCCAGACTTCTGTGGTGGCTCTTCTCCTTGAAGGCTGTGGCACAGACTAATTATACACTAACCTTCTCAGACTGGAAGGAAAGGCTGGATACTGGGGCCTGTACCTCACTAAACCTCACACAGCACTCAGCACGAGCATGTTCAAATGCCCTGTGCCAGCCGAACCAGCCAGGCCTTAACTGGTGCCCACACAGCTACGGCGAGACTCTCCCTCAGAGTTCCACTGCTCCAGGATCTGTTCTCCCTTTATTCATCCAGTGACCTGGAGCTCTTTAGGGTCTCAACCCCCATGACCAACAAAGATTTCTCCTTAACTCACAAAGCCAAGGCCTATATGGTGACCAAAAGTGCTGACCATTTCTGTCATTCAGAACCTGACTTAGGAAGATGGCAGGGCCAGACTGGGGACTCTAGTTGGTATTGGCTGCCTTCCTGCAGAAAGTGGAACACAAGCCCTGAAAGCAGTTTCAGGGATTCGGTATAGAAATAAAGGAGGGAGGGTGGGAATGAGGGAGAAGAAGGGAGGGGGGAGAGGGAAGACAGGAGGAAGGGAGGGAGGGAGGAAAGGAGGGAGGAAAGGAAGGAAGGAAGGAGAGAGGGAGAGAGGGAGAAGAGAGGAAAGGAGGGGGAGAGGGAAGGAGGGGAGAGGGAAGGAGGGGGAGAGGGAAGGAGGGGAGAGGGAAGACAGGAGGAAGGGAGGGAAGGAAGGAGGGAGAGAAGGAGGAAGGGAGGGAGGAAAGAAAGGAGGGGGAGAACGAGGAAGGGAGGGAGGAAAGGAAGGAGGGAGGGAAGTTGGTTAGTTGATTAGCCAGTTAGTTAGTTAGTTGGTTACTTAGTTAAAAGAGTCTTGACATTTTTGTCTCAGAAACAGCCAAAGCTGGCTACAGCAGGGTTAAAGCTGGGACATCAGATTTAAAAGAAAAGAAACGAAACCTGGGGGAGATGGGGCTGTTGAAGCAAACTGGTTTTCTCACCAGGCCTTTCCAAAAAGGCTCTTGATAGGGTTGGCTCCAGGGCAACTTTGTAACCCCCCACCCCGTTTTGGAAACTTAATGAGTTCGCTCTGTGGCCATGGGCACAGATCACTGCCTCCTTGAGTCAGAATGGAGTACACACAGCTCCAGGCTTGTTCCCATCAGGGTCCAGGCAGTTTGGGGGAGGGAGGGGGATGGACCACTTCACAGCAGCCCGTGATGGCCTCTCTCCTCCACACTAGGCAGGTGCAGGAGGACATCTGGAGTGCACACAGCTCCAGATCCAGTGCCTTTAGGGTCCAGGCAGCCCTGGCGGTGGGGGGGGTGGATCACCCCCATAAAGCCCTGCCTGTGAGGTCTGGAATGTTCTCACCAGCTCTGGGGTGGAAATATCAGTTGGTACTTAATATCCAGAGGTCAAAACTCTATTTTCTGCTCTGTGGCCCACAGCACTGGGCCCCAGGCAGGTGCCTTTCCACTCTGGGCCTCAGTTGCCTTTTCTGTTCCTGACCCTCTATAATTCTGACTCCAGCTTGTCAGAGCCAGAAGGTTAAATGTAAATATATTTTTGTCTATACCTTGAAGTATATGAGCAAGGAATTCTTTTTTTTTTAAGATTTATTTATTTTATGTATATGAGTACACTGTAGCTGTCTTCAGACACACCAGTAGAGGGCATCAGATCTCATTACAGATGGTTGTGAGCCACCATGTGGTTGCTGGGAATTGAACTCAGGACCTCTGGAAGAGCAGTCAGTGCTCTTAACTGCTGAGCCATTTCTCCAACCCTGTAAATATTTTTTGACTCCACATCTTGCCAAGAAATCTTCGCTTCTTCACTATCAGCTGGCTGCTAGTCGTAGAGTCATCTTTCTATGGAGGATTGGATTTTGGAATGTAAGTAAGGCTGCCTAAGAAAGGCTGAGGCCTGACAACTGAGGCCAGCACTACAAAATGGCATCCGACCTCTTAGTTTTGCTGGCTCAGAAGCAGTCTTGCCTGCTGTGGTGGTTTAAACAGGTTTGGCCCCCATAGACTCCTATGTTTGAATGCTTGGCCCATGGGGAGTGGTACTCTTAGGGATGTGGCCTTGTTGGAGGAAGTGTGTCACTGTGGGGGTGGGGCTTTGAGGTCTCCCTGCTCATGCTCTGCCCAGCGTGGAAAGAGGGTTTCCCGCTGGAAGCCTGTGGATCAAGATGTACAATTCTCAGCTCCTCCATCACCATGTCTGCCTGGATGCTATTATGCTTCCCGCCATGATGATAGTGGACTGAACCTCTAACACTGTAAGCCAGCCCCAGTTAAGACACCTACCAACCAGAGAATGGTCCCACATGACACAAACTGACATGTGACTAATGTATAAGCTGGAATGGAGACGGTTGCTGTTATAAGATCCTCTCCTGTGACTGGAATGCCAATGCCTCGCTTCGGCACTGTAGCAAGCTCTCTCCAACCTGGATGGAGGAGCTCTCTGTTTTTCCAGAAGCTTGAAGAGTGAGAGCCAAGGGAGGCACCTGCTGGACCTGGGGGCTTTCTTTTTAAAGTGCAGTAGGGCTCGATGTCACTTCCATTCTCCCCAATTCTAAACCCACACCACCTCTCTCAACCCCAGAGGCTCTCTGCTCCCCACAGGTTCTCTGCCCCTCCCCCCCTCTTCCCAATGCCTCCCCTCCCCCATGCCTCCCCCACCCACCATGCCTCCCCTCCCCCCATGCCTCTCTCCCCAAGTCCCCCCCCCACCATGGAGCTCTGTGTTCCTCTTGCTATATCATCTCCTATGGTGTCAGCATCATCTTTGATGGGCTCTTGGTTCCAACTCAGCCTGGCCCACATCCTTGCACACCCCACCGCTCGCCCTGTCCATGCTGTCTATCTGCTTCCATGGGTTCAAGTCCCCCTTGCCCTGGGGACATTCAGAGAGAAGAGCACATGGTCGTGCTTCAGAGGGGCCCGGCCTGGATCTGTTCTCATGCTCTGGCACTCTGCCCAGGCTCACTAGAACCTTCAAGGTAGGTGGGTCTCCTTTAACCAGGCCCTCTAACTAGGATTCTGTGAGCCTCAATGAGGCTTATGACACCTGCTTACCGGGGCCCAAACACCCCAATTTGTACTCCTACCTCCCCCCAAAACACACACACACACACACACACACACACACACACACACACACACACACACCTGTAACCTCAGCACTTGGGAGTTAGAAGTAGGGTAGTGGGTTTGAAGCCAGCCTAGGCTACACAGTTAGACCTGACCAGAGAGAGAAAAGGAGAAGAGGAAGGACAGATGAGGAGAGAGGAGAAGGCAGGGGAGGGGAGGAGAGAAGAAGGAAGGGAGGGAAGGGGAAGGAAAAGGGGAGAAAGGGGAGAAAGGGGAGAGGAAACTTTCTGGTCTGGAATTACCACAAACTGAAAGAAAGTATTGATAAAGAAAATACAAATGCTTGGTGATGCGTACTCTACGGCCTCCTGTGCAAGAGTCCTTCATGTCAACAGCTCCTCGGTTCATCTAAACTTGAACCTGAGTGGCTGAAACCCAGTTTAGACACAAGTTGCCAGGACCACATCAATTTCTTAGTGTAAGGTCTACCTGTCCTGGAGTGATACCACAAGCTGGCAGGAGACTAGCAATGGAGAAAACCCCAAAGCACATCATTAACGGGAAAGCATTTTTGGATGCCTCCCATCTGTTTGGCTTCCATAGGAGAGCCCAGCAAACGCAGCTACTGCCTCTCCTGCTGCCTGTTAATTGTGGTTAGAGAGCAATTAAGAAACATCAATGGCCAAGCTCAGACATCAGGCAGAAGCACGGGACTCCAAGAAGGTGGGGAGAGGCAGTCCCAGGACAGGGAGATAGGGACAAAGAGATTGTAAGGGCTAGCTTTGGAGGGACCTTAAGCAAGTACCCCATTTACTGGAGCCTTGGTATATATCAGCCTGAGCTACAGAGAGCCACAGCCAAGAATGGCATACACCAGCAGAGTGCTTGCTGACCTGGCTACTGCTCACATCACTAAGCCCTTAGGGTCCAGCTCCAGGCAGATGCCCACTGAGAACGAGGTGGGACAGGATAGTGGGCATCTGAAGAGGTGGCAGTGGGGACCCGCACCAGCACCCGCACCCCGAGGAGGGAGGGCAGATGACAACGACGAGACCTACTTGAAGAGGCTGGCTTCCGAGGCGTCCATCGCCCATTTGCATATCTGGAGGCTCTTCCACCTTTCAAACAGTTCAGACTGCTTCACCCTGTGGGAGCCATGAACAGGGCGGAGGAGAAGGTCACCCACACAGGCACTGAAGATCCACCTGCAGTCCGTATCTGCACATCTTAACTACTTTCGCCTCGAGCAAGTTGACTTTCCCACCTGCTTCCCCTCAAAAGCTCACGCCATTCTCTGGGAAACCACAGTCTGGAAAGGGGACAAGACCACTTCCATATCAGAATACCTACTCAGCCCTGCGCCTCACAGAGCACTGGGTTCATCACCAGGGCACTCCCTTCCAAGTAGGTCAGGAGAAGGAGAGGCTTGAGTCTCCTCTGAACAGCTCCAGGCCTTAAGGCTGACTTTAAACCAGGATGTTCTCAAGCACTCTCAGGAGAGGGGACAGTGTCTAAATGGAGGTGATTCTCCCTGACACTGACGCACACAGAAGATTATAACTTTACTGTGACATCAGCCCGAGCGCCCCACTCTCTCGGTGATGAGATGCACAAGCGTCTGGAAGGGATTTGTTGAGTATCACACTGGACTAATGAGTTCGTTGATGAACCAGAGCTCAAGTCAAGTCTACTTAGTGAACTTGGCCAGGTGTAAAAATACGGGAGTAGACAGAGCATCTCCCTACTTGCATGGAGATCCCAGGACAGCAAGGAAGACGGGTTTCAAAGAAGCACAGACTGCCTTGTCTGGAAGAGGAGGAAATGCATAGTCAAAGACTAAGGAAGTGACTGTCATGTGGTTGGCTGGAAGTTCCTTGAGGAGATGAGCCTTGCCCAGAATCTCGAAATTATGTATATGTGGGCCACTTTCTGGGGGGGGGGGAGTGCAGCTCAGTTAGACAAAGCACAAAGGCCCTTCGGCAGGAGCGTGCTTGGTAGTTTCTGGAACCCTCTCTTCCTGCCTGAAGCAAGCCTGCCTTGCAGCTTCCCCAAATCTCCTGCAGCAGCCCCACCTCCCTCAGCCCATTGGACATCAGAAAACAGATACCATCACATAGCAGCACCCTGGCTCACCCACCGCTTCTCTCCCCTTACCTCTGGGCAATTCACAACCCCCTTGAGTAGGATTGGCGACTGACTCAAACACTTCAGAGAAATGCGGCACTGTGAACGCTCCAGGCCAGGGACCCAAAGTTTGACTGTACCCAGGATCCAGACTTTATTCTGGGTGTTTCCCTTGCCCTTGTCACATCCTGGACCAAAGTCAAGTCTAGACACCCAGCCTTGAATCCTGGTTTAATCCACAACTCACAGTGTAACCTAGGTAAGTCACTGGATCTCTCAGGACACTGTTGCTTTGTCTGTGAGATGGCTCTCCCATACTCAGCCCTGATTACCTCAGAGGTTGTTGGAGAGGGCAAACGGAGTCACGTGTGTAAAAAAACCCACTGTCCATACAGGTGCGGAGCACCTCCACCTTAAAGATGAAGGGTTGACCCAGATCATCTCTCCTCTCTCTCTCACAGCATCACAGACGTTCCAGAAGAAGAACAAACTGTTCAAACCTGCCAGGATATAAAAGGGTTGACAGGGATGGCTGTCTCTGTGGAAGAAAACTCTCAATAGGACCACAGAACCAGAAGAGGCTGAGTCAAAGACTACACAGTGCCCCGCCCTCAAATTCTAAAACCAGGAGCAGTGGACAGAGGCCGTAAAAAGGAGACTCAGCAAATGACATGAGCCGTCAAGGCTGGGACCAGAGCTCAGGGTTAAAGTGGGCCTCCCATGGGTGAGGTCTTGGGGTAGACCTCTCTCCCCTCTCAGGACTGAGGAGAGATGGAGGAAACTCAACCATTCCATCCAGTCCACACCCTGCAACTTCCCCAACCAGATATTTGATGTCGGATGAAGAAGGGAAATCAGACCATCCATTCTTTTCTAAAGTCCACAGGAGCACTTTGCCCATTCATCTCAAACATCTTCCGACGCAGAACTAGCAGCTTCTAACAGTTTTCAGTTCGAGTATGAACGACCAGGGGTAACTGAATCTCCCTGGAGGGGGCAGAACAAGATAAACTACCAGGTAAAATGACCACAGAGAAAACTACCGTAAAGCGAGAGGCCTAAGAGACATCCCTGATGTCCCAAAGATATCCAGGACAATACCACTGCCTTAGGCAAGGATGCTCTAAGGATAAAGCTCTGGAGAGAGTGTTTTAGAAGGGCTAGGAGATGACACGGAGGAATTTTATCGGGACAGAGAAGCAAAGAGCAAAAGAAAACTTATGGAATTAAAAGATGTGCAGACCCTGCTTCCAAAAGATATGGGTGGGGAAGCAATTAAAGAAGGCACCTGACAGCCACAGCCGCCCTCAGAGAGAGGGAGACAGGGGAAGAGAGAGGGAAGAATCGGGGGAGAGAGGGGGAACACTGGGGGGCAGAGAGAGGGAGAGGGGGCAGAGTGGGAGGAGAGAGGGGGAGAGGGGGGAGAGAAAAAGAGGAAGAAGAAGAGGG
Organism: Rattus norvegicus; assembly: GCF_021556685.1. Classification (NCBI taxonomy): domain Eukaryota; kingdom Metazoa; phylum Chordata; class Mammalia; order Rodentia; family Muridae; genus Rattus; species Rattus norvegicus. The sequence goes on along the minus strand of NC_141551.1, from coordinate 72,802,303 downwards.
AGAGGCGGAGAGAGTCTTTAAGCATGAAGGGACCTAAACCCTTCCTTCTCATCCACTGCTTCCTGGGACTTGATTTGAGGACAGACAGAAATAAAGAGAAACGCAAATCAGCTCTGGGTTCTAGCCAGAATTGGTTCTAACCTTAAAGAGTGGAGTTGATGTTAACAGCCCTGTCCTTTATGGCTCAGGGTCTAGAGACACTGTCTGTAGTTGATAGAAAATAACAGCTTACTGAGGTGGCCCATCCATAGAAGAGCTAGAACCAAGCAGTCTGTCTTAGATTAGCTTGTTTTCCATTGTTAAGACAAAACACCTGAGGCTGTGCTCTTACAAAGGAGAAGCTCTGTTTAGTTCAGAGCTTAGAAACTGCAAGTTCCAAGATCAGATGGCATCATTACTTCACCCCTCTGGCGAGGGTGTCAGAAGCTGTCACGGGGCATGGCAGAAAGCTTAAAATAGGAGTCAGGTTTAATCTTTTATAGCAACCTATTCCCACCCCCAAACCCCATGTGTTCGTTCGTGTATGTGCATGTGTGTGCATGTGCACACATGAGGGAGCCTGTGTGCTCGAGTGTGTGTGTGTGTGTGTGTGTGTGTGTGTGTGTGTGTAGCATAGTGTAGTGTTCCTGTGTACCTGCACACACATGCAGATACATATGTGTGTGCATCTGTGTAGAGACCAGAAGTCATTGTCAGGTGTCTTCCTCAGTGACATTCCACCTTAGTTATGGGAACGGGGTCTGTCGCTGGACCTGGAGATCACTACTTCAGCTAGACTATCCAGCCAGAGGAGATCCAGAGACCTTCCAGCACCAGGGCTACACTACCCCTAAGGATCCAGCTGCCTCCCTCTAGGCCTCACTTCTTAAAGTCCCACCATCTCTAGCACATGAACTCTAGGGAGCAAACCACAGCGTCCAAGCTGCGGAAAGGTGAGGAGGGACTTGGGCCTGAAGGAGAAAGTGGAATCCTCGCATATGGAAGGAGAAGATCTATGAACGTGGGGGAAAGTGAGCAAATCTCCAGCAGCATGCACGCATCCCTCAGGGGGATAGTGGTGCTTACCACGAGAAATAGCCGGGAGTCCAGAGTAGAGCTAGGCTGAGATGGCTGGGGTAAGCTCTGGACTGTTAGTGCTATACGCTTTGGTGATTTACCTCATCACATGGAGAACCCCGCTGCCCTCCCTTGCTGCCCCATATCTTCCAGGGCATGTGGTGTTTACCTACTCTGTCTGCCCCCAATCTCCTCTTTCTTCACCCATGTGTTTACTGTCCAGCACATCCCGAGCCTGTGCAGTGTCTAATCCCTAGATGCCTGGGCTCAGGGCCTGACTTCGCTGAGCCCCAACCTGGCAGAGGACACAGCCCTTTGAAAACTGTTCTGGATCTGAGATTTGAAGGGGCCATGAGGACTTCCAGCCCAGAGAGTGGGCCTTTTGCCAGGAGCCATGGCTCCAGGATGCTCTGTGTGGCCTCTTTAACGAACTCTGCACCAAGTCCAGCTCCACAAGGGTAGGAAGGAAAGAGAGGTGTGGTCGTGAACCACGTGTGGGTGTGAGCGTGAGCAGCGATGGATGGTTTGCTTTTAAAAAAAGCAAACACACTCAAGGGGTTGGGGATTTAGCTCAGTGGTAGAGCGCTTGCCTAGCAACCGCAAGGCCCTGGGTTCGGTCCCCAGCTCCGGAAAAAAAAAAAAAAAAAAGAAAAAGAAAAAAAAAAAAACAGACACTCAAAGGGCTAGGATCAAACATAAATAATTAGGACAAGAATCAGCAACAGACATTTTCAGGACAAATACGTTGGGTTCCTCACGCCTCTGACACTGTCAGGAAGCAGGATGCTTTCCATGTGGGCGTTTTCTGGCTGACTGAGTTTTACCATCGATTTGAGAAATTTTGGATCAAAATTACTCCCTCGGGAATCGCACATCTCCTTGTGTCCTCAGACAAAATACCAGCTGACACTTTGTGTGCCCGAAGGGACAGTATGGGCATCCATCCACAGATGAGATTTGACCTTTTCCCAGTTATTCAGGTCAGTCCTGCTGTGTTCCAGGTCATGGGACTAGGCTGGAGCAGTGCGAAGACTGAGAGTCCTCAGACAATCTGGACAGCAGCTGGCCTCTGGGCTCTCCAATCTCTCCCATGAGGGACCCACAGACCCTCGGTTGGGAAATTCAGGAAGGGCGGCATCAGGCTTGCTATTCCCTGCTTCCCCAAACACTGACACAACCGATTCCCTGTGAATGGCCCAGTCTTTCTTTCACTTGTGACTGCCTCTACTCCACTATACCTCTACAACACAAGTCCCCAGACAGAACAGCTGCCACGGAAGAAACTAAGACTGAGGCCAACAGCTAGAACTGCTGTTCATCCCAGGAGTCCACCCTGAGGATCGAGACAAGGTATCCTGAAGACTGATAAGAACTGATAGCAACTGTGGAAAGACCCAAATGCCACCAAAATGAGTCTGCAGCCAGGGGGAAGCATGGTCGCAGCCATTGGGAAGTCTGAGATTACTCTCTGCTCCCTGAAGTATTTGTCTATGGGTGTCTTGGTAATTTCTCATCTGGTGTCTAAATATCAGCTGTAACGGCAACTCTTACTGGCTGGTTTGTGTCTCCCCAGAATTCATATGTGCGGGTCCTAACCTCAGTGTGACAGTATTTGGAGAAGGAGGTCTTTAAAATAAAACATAGGGGAAAATGAAGCCACTGGGGTAGGGCCTGGTCCATGGCAGGCGTCCTTATAAGAAGAGAGTAAGACACAAGACATAGACCAAGGAGCAGCTGTGTGAGGACGTGGGAAAGGATGGCCATGAGCAAGCCAGGAAGAGAGGCCGCATGACACCTCTTGATCATCCTGCCTCCAGAACACGGAGGAAATCAAAGACTCATCTGGGGCTGAGGACATGGTGGTATAATCACTCGGCATGCAAGCATGGGGACTGGAGTTCAGGTCCCCAGAGCTCACTGAAGGTGCAGGTAGACGGGGTGGCTTGCCTATAGTTCCAGCCCCAGCAAGCGGGCTAGCAAAACCAGCCATATCAGTGAGCTCTGGGTTTGACTGAGAGAGTCTGACTCAACGGATAAGATGGAGGAGTGATGGAGGGTGACTCTTGACATCAGCATCTAGCTTCCACATGAGCGCCTGTGCGCACACATGCATGCAAACACATCCAAAAAAATGGAAAAGAAATGAAATGGCTTGATAACAGCTTCACCAACAATGTACAGAAGCCAGCCATTGTATGCACATCCTCTTTACTTCCTGTCCAGACCCTTCTTCAGTGTCCATGAAGAAATTTTGTTTTCTAACTTGAAGTTTAACTGTTTTTCTTTTGAAACCTGAGGAACACTGCCCACAGGGGTTCTCTGGGGTCCCAGTCAAACATGTGAGGGCCTCAGTTCTGAGAAGCGATAAGCAGGAAGCTTCTGCTCCCAGCTGAGGCCTGAGTCGGCTGTGTCATATAACTCCTGGGAAGCATTCCACAACATCTATTAAACCGCACGCCTGTGTACTGCCCCAAATCCTATCCACAGGGTTCCACGGTTCCCCCAAAAAAGACACAGGTGCACCACAAATCCTCTGGTACCATAGCTCTCATTTTCCCCTCCCATGCTGGTCCACAAGCTGCTCTGGTCCTTCACAGCCAGGACCCAGCAGGGACCTTCCTGTCTCAAGGGCTCATACCAACTGTCCCATTTAGAATCTTCTTGGCCTAATTAATAACTATCACCCCACAGACAAGAACCTTCATCAGCAAACCCTTGCCTGGCATCACCCACCCTAGATCAAGTTCCCTATCACCCTAAGAATTACTCTCCTAGGTTATGCCTGTCTGTCTCCCCCGCAGGGCTATGAGCTCCCCTAGAGCTGGGACCACAGTGCTGTGTGCTCTTCTCAGTGGAAAGTAGACCCCACAGGATGAGCTGGGCCTCATCCATCCCTTGGAACCCCTCACACTGATGGCTGATCATTACAGGGACATAACCATGACAGGCAATCCAGCCCAACTCTGCCAAGGCCTAACTCCTGGGACTTCCGGCAGCAGCAATATGGAGTCTACACATCGATAGGCCCATGTGTTGAAGGCTGTTTCTCAGGGCGATGCTATTGGGAGGTTGTGGGTCCTTAAAGAGGTAAGGCCTCTCAGGGGGTCTCAAGGTCACTGGGACTGGCCTTTGACAGTGCTGATGGGAACCTGGTCTCTCCCTCTTCCTCCCCAATAACTGGCAGGGCCCAGAGTCAGCATTTGGTCCCAGATCAGTCTGAACACAAAGCCTGCACTTGTGACCCACACTCCTTGACTTTGGCTGCCAGCCATGGGCAGAGTCCTTGGGATTATGTTGGGGGTTCACGAGTCCATATAAGATACCCGATATTGCCTCTATAAATTTTATTTTGTCCACGTCCAGATGTAATTGTTTCCAAACAGATCCAGAACCTGGCATAACTATATAATAAAATCCGGATCCCTCTAGGCAGGTCTGCTGGATTCATGGACATCATAGCAAGAGAGGGAAGGTTCATGTGAGCACCCAGCGAAAGGCTTGGATCCTCCTTCCACTGGCTCTGAGAGCATCGTGGGTGGCGGACTGTGGGGTAGGATGTAGTAAGGGATGCCTCTTTGCCACTCATATAAAAATGTATTTAAGAAATCTCCACACACAGATGCTGTATGTGCACTGACACTACAGGAGGACACACTGGCCCTTCGGGAGTGCGAGCTTGGTGTCTGAGAGACAGGCTACCTCACCATACTCCATTTTGTAACACTCGGGTCTTGTTATCACTTAACTAACAAAACCTTCAGAGAAATTAAGACTGTAGAAGGCAACATGAAGTGGGCAAGGCTTAGCCCTACAGTACAAAATACTGAATTTCAAGTGGGCACTCCCAGGCTTCTTGGGTTTCTACTGAACAGAAGGACCCAGCGATGGTAATCAAGGAGGCGGGTAACTGAGCCAGGGACTTCTGCGCTCAGTCAGCAGACATGACCTTGCAACAGTGGCCTTTGTTATAAAACATCTTCCAGGCCTTTCTAGTGCCCGTGGAAGACCTAACTTTCTATGAAGTCTGCCTTGTGTTTATTTCCTTCTGTTCTGGGGTCTGCCTGCCCTGCCCCACCTCCACATGCAACCTCCACCCGTACGCAGCCCGGCCACACTCACATGGACAGCACCTTCACCTCCAGGATCTCCTGCCTCAGCTCCAGGCATCTCGTGGAGTTAAATTCTAAAGGTTCCTTGTAAAATTCGAAGTACCTGAGAACCGACAGGGACAGAGGTTACACAAAGAAAACAGAGCAGGTTTTTCTAGGACCAGCCAAGGGTCCTGGTCCAGCAAAGAAAACAAACCCACCCTATCACAGGACCCAGGAGGGGGCTGGCTCTAAGCATAGCAACCTCACCGCTCTATAATGTGTATAGGAACAAAGCCCACCTCGGCCATCACTGAAAGGTAGGCACAGGGTTCACTGCCAGTGAGTGGCTGTGAGGGAGGAGATGGGGCAGCCTCCGGTGAGCTCTGAGCAGACAGAGCTGAAGATCAGCTAGGCAGGGAAGCAAGCAGCAAGGTGTCTCATTCTTTCTTGCCCCTTTTGCCTTTCTCTCACTCCTAGGACAATGTCCTACGACACAGTCACAGGCAAAGATGAGGCAGCCGCAGATTGTTTTCCACTTACAAGGCATCCCCATCCCCCTTCTGTTCCCTTGATGCTCATGTTCGTGCAGTGCTGTCTGTGACTTGCCCCATCCGCCTACCAGAACAGCTGGTGTACCCACAGCCCTGGAGTAAGGAGTCAGGTACTCCTTTCCTCAGGGGCTCTCCCACTCCCACACGGCTCTGGAGCCAGGAATGGAGGGTCCCAAGACAGCCTCTGTCATGAGTCAATAAGACTGCAGGGCCTGACACTCTAACTGTGGGGTCAGTGATCTCTTGACAAGTGACCCCCAAGAACCAGAATGGGAGAGGTACGTAGGGCCATCGTGGTGGCAGAACTGGGGACGCACGTATCCTTGAAGCATGTCCCAGTACCTTCCCAACCATGGCGGCAGTCACCACATTACCAATCTGAGGCTACAGACATGCACACACTGATTGAAAACTTGTAAAACATAGGCTGGAGGAGTAGATCAGTGGTGGAATGCTTGCCTATGATGAACAAGGCCAAAAATTGTTCTATACAATGAGCTGTCACCTATTTCCAAAACCAGCTGGCTCTGTATCTTTATCATAAAAGAATTAAGTGAGTTCATAAGGACTAAGAATTGAGGATCTCTGTGATATCAAACTCGCCCTCCCTCTGTGTTTCTCTCTTGCTTCTGAAGCCTTCTCTGTCTTCTCTCATTCAGCAAACTCAACTTCAGGACCTAGGTCAAAGGCCTACACTTTTGGAAGTTCTCATGTGGTTCCACTCCCTAGGCTCTATACACTATGTCCTAATTAGAACAAATAATATCATATTATATATCCCTCTCTATCTATGACCCTTCCAAATGGTGAGCATCTCAAATGTAGAGAATGTGTCCTTGTTATTTCTTTCTCATCTGCACTATTAAAACGGGCATACTGAAGACTACATTTCCCAGACTTCTTTGAGGCTAAGGCCCTGGAAACAATTTAGGTCCAACCAATCAGAAACATTCTTAAGAGGTTGATTCTTCAAGCGGCTCTTTGAGAAGCATAAAAAGGGAAATGGGGCAGACGGAGTGGCACAGTTCTCAGAAACAACAATCATGGCAGCAACTTTATAATTACATCACAGACAGCAGCTTACATCATGGCCCCATTTTACCATGCCATTATTCAGTGTGATGGCTAGTCTTAGTTGCCAACCCGACTACATCTGGAATTAACTAAAATCTAAGAGGCTGGGTTTGTCTGTGAGAGGCTTTTCTTTATTAAGCCATTTGATGTCAGAAGACCCACTTTTAAACTGGACCACACCTTCTGGTCTATCTACACCACTGCTCTACTGCTAGGAAAAGACACAAGGCAGCTCATATAAAAGAAAGGATTTAAATGGGGACTTGTAAATGGTTCTAGAGGTTTAATCCATCATCATCATGGTGGAGAGCCCAGTGGCATACAGGCAAGGACTGGAACAGTAGCTGAGAGCTACATCTTGATCCATAGGTAGACAGGCAGGCAGGAAGACAGACAAACAGACTGACTGACATACTGTCTGTCTGACTGACTGACTGACTTTGAGCTTGGCATGGGCTTTTTAAAACCTCAAAGCCCATCCCCAGCAACAACATCCTCCAACAAAGCTTCACTTCCTAATCCTTCTAATCCTTTCAAATAACTCCTCGTTGACTAAGCATTCAAATATATATGAGCCTATGAGGGGCCATTCTTATTTAAACCACCGCATTCCAGTCAAACATAAAATGTACAGTTAGAGGAGAAAAGGAGCACCAGGAAGTGTAATAGGGTTAAGTCTGGTGTTTAAGGAGATAAAGGGTTTGAAGAAAAGCCTGATGCTAAATGGAGCGGTGACCTCAGAGCAAGACCTCTCCAGCTAAGCTTCCAGTTTGTGGGAAGGAAAGACAAGCTTCAACAGGTAGGAAGCAACCAATATCAGAAAGCTGATGTGACTGTAATTGAAGGAAGGTGCCAAGTTCCAGCCCCATTAAGCAGCAGAACTTGGCAGCTCCAGCAGTGTGGCTCTGGCTTTAGAGTCAAGGATATAAAAAGGGGGCTTGTGGAATCTCCTTCCATGGCTAAGGAAAGTTGCTTAGGCCGGGCATGTGTTAGGGGTGTCCCTTCAGGGAGGCCTGGAGAGGCCATTTTGTGAAGCTGCAAAGGTGAAGCCTGGATTAACTGGGAGACCCCAAGACGTTGGGGATTCCAGAGTTGTGGGATACCTGCCAAGGAGAGCTGCAGATTGGGTGCAAGAGAGAGAAATGGAATTGGAGATCTGAAGAGCACTTTGACATCAGACATGGAGATGCAGAATTTGGAGTTTGCCCTATTGGTTTTAAGTCTTGCTTTGCTCCAATATTTCCTTACTACATTCCCTTTCCTCTTTTTTGGATGGCAATGTATTCATCCTGTACCATTTTGTGATGGAAGTATATGATCTGCATTATTATTATTATTATTATTATTATTATTATTATTTTCATTTTATAAGGGGTTATAGTTAAGAGATTGCCTTGAGTCTGCAAAGGGACTTTGAACTTTTAAACAATGTTGAGACTGTGGTAGACTATGGGGACTTTTGAAATTGGACTGAATGCATATTTTGCAGTATGTTATGAATACAAGCCTATGGGGTCCAGGGAGTAAAATGTGGTTGCTTGAATAAGAATGGCCCCCATAGGCTCATAGATATTTGAATGCTTAGTCAACAGGGAGTGAGGTTATTTGAAAGGATTAGAAGTATTAGGAGATGAAGCCTTGTTGGAGGAAGTGTGTTACTAAAAATGAGCTTTGAGGTTTCAAAAGCCCATAATAAATCCAGAGCGCTCTCTCTCTCTCTCTCTCTCTCTCTCTCTCTCTCTCTCTCTCTCTCTCTCTCTCCCTCTCTCTCTCAAGATTTAGCTCCCAGCTACTGCTCCAGTACCTGCCTGCATGCCACCAGCTTCCCCACCATAATGATAAGGGATTAAACCCAATTAAATGTTTTCTTTTATAAGAGCTGCCCTGATCATGGAGTTTCTTCACAGCAGTAGAACAATGACTAAGACAGAAGTTAGTACCAGGAGTGGGGTATTGCTGTGACAAGCCTGACTCTGATGTTTGTTGTAGGAATGTGGAATATTTGGGGACTTTGACCTGGAAAAGCAGTTGACCACTTTGAGTGGGGTTTATGGGATCACCCCCACAGGAGTATGGGAGATAATGCTGCTGAGAGAGATGTAGATTATGATGGCTGAGCTCAAGAGGTTTCAGAGAAGAAGAAGAACATTACTAAGAAGAATGTGGCTTCTTTCTGCCCTTGTCCGAAAATATCTGTCTGAAAATAAATCTAAGAGATTGTGATTAATGAAAGCAGCAGAAGAGCTGTCAAGGCAGCCATGTATTGTATTGGCTATTGTATGGTTATTAGTAATCACTCTTACATAGATTTATAGGGAAAGGAACAAGTCAGTAAGTAGCACCCCCATCCATGGCCTCTCTATTGGCTCTTTGCTGCCAGGTTCCAGCCCTGTGTGAATTCCTACCCTGATTTCCTCAGTGATGGACTATGTTATGGAAGTCCATCACTTTCCTTTTGGTCATGGCGTTTCATCACAGCGATAGCAACCCTGACCAGGACATGGTATATGTTAACAACATGGAAGAAGGAAAGTTTTGCTCTGTTCCTGGATGCCCCAGCTCACTGGCATTAGAGTCTTCTTTGTGATTCCGATGTGTCCTGGAGACCAGCTGAGACATCTGGCCTTGTGAACTGAACAACTCCCAGTTTCTTGGACTGTCCATTGTTGAACAAGCTGGATCACAACTTGGAAGCCATTAATAAATCGAAGTGATGGAATTAAGAGAGAAGTCCTTTGTTTTTTCCACCCTATATCTATAAGGTGGAACACTTATGAAATCCTAATAAGATAGGACTGAGACACTTTGTCCCCTCAAATACATGAGGATATGGGAAGAAGACAGGGCCTATGAACCAGGAAGCAGAGCTGTCTTGAAATTCGGACTCTGGAAATAAAGTTGGAAATAAATGTCCATTGCTTATAAGCACCCCAGTCTGTGTGTTCTGTGTCAGTAGCATGAATGAACCACGTTGGCCATTTTAGCTGTGTCACCTCCAGCCTCAGCATCCAGTCAGTACAGTTGACATGACACCATTGACGCTTCCAGGAAAGCTTAACACACAGGGAGTGTGAGAAGTGCTCACCCCCACTGCCCTGCCTTTGAAGGGCAACTGCTGCCAGCCGATACCACGATACCATGGGGAGACCCAGGGAGTGCCACACTCCCTTCTCTCCGCTCAGCTGGTCGATAGCAGAGCAGAGTCGGGAATGAAGAACACTGAAGTTTCTCTACCATCTGCTCTGGTGACACTGCCTTCTGCTGAGCTCACTAAACCTCCTTCTGCCTCCTGATGGCTACATCCCATGCCAAGTCCTGCCTGAGTGTGAGATGTCCTTGGTCGCCCTGCCCCTGCTAGGTACCACAGGTTTGAGGACTGTGTTATTGCTGGGTACGGTGGCACACACTTTGATCCCGGCATATGGGAGGCAGAGGGATCTCTGAGTTCCAGCCCAGCCAGGGTACACAGTGAGACCCTAATTCAAAAAAAAAGTGTTTCTGAAACCTTGACCCCTGGGCCCTGCCCACCCTACAGGGACTGTCCCCCTCAGGGTTCCTAGAGACTATGACAGACTAGCCTAGGGATGCCTCTGTCATACAATACAACCAAAACAGAGCCATTCTCAGACTCTCTCTCTTCTACTTAACACATGCTCCATGGCCCCTGAAACACCCCTGGCCACCTCATCCAAACTGCCCCATGACTATCTGAAATCTCCGTTTTGCCATCGGGAAAAGGAAATGAACAGCTCTTGCTTCTTTCTCCTACCCCTGAGGAGGTCTGATTTTGGTGGTGCGCTGTCCCAGCCTGGTCTCTACTGATGATGCATCAATGACGTGTAATTCCACAGGGGGACACTCCCCCGCAGATCCTTCCCGGGACAGGAAGCCTGAGGGGCAGGTCTAGAGGAAGGTGTGCAAACTGGGAGCACGCCGGATCCATGGAGGCGATGCTTACATACTTGTGTGTTAGGGAAAAAGCATGCATGAGAGTGAGAGGTGAAATGTGCAAGGGCTGGACGGTGACCTGATGTCCCTGGGGAGGGGATGGCTTGCGGTGAGATGTTAGTGGTATCTCTCAGAGTTCTGAGATGAAGACAGCTCTTAAGATGCATTTTCAGTGTTGCTTCCCACAGGGGCATTATGGTTCTTTTACTATTGGAAGTTGCTGATAAACGCTCTTTGCTTTCTAAGTCGCAGACCCCCCTATAAATAGCGCCGGCTTGGCTTGTGCATGAGGAATCTCACCAGAGCATCCCTCCGCCTTCTCGGGCTTGGTAAGCAAGTGAGTCACCAGCTCTTCTTTCCGTTCCGGAAAGACTATCTCTACTCAGCTCAAAGGAGGGGGGCCTGGCACCACGATTGGCATCGGCGGGTATAAATAGCCCGAGAGCCGTGTCAGAAGCCGAGCTCCTCTCCAACACCATTTGACTCCCAGCGATCAAGCTGACGCTGGCTCTAGGCTGCGTCCATCCTGTCTCTCCCTGTGCCCTCGGGGACCTTGAGGGGCTGGGCTGGCCAGCTCCAGCCACCCCGTCATCAGGTGGCAACCTCCGCTATGAGAGGACCAATGAAGAAGGCCTGGAGGGCACTGGGTGGGGGATCTTTCCTTCCCTCAACTACATGGTAGACAACTCCAGCTTTGTGAGAGGAGGCCCCTCTGAGCAGGGTAGAGCTGGCCAGCTAATCTGTTCCAACCATCCCTTTCCTTACAGATTTACCCACAGAGGTCCCTCCCTGCTCATTCCCTCTTCCAGAGTGGCATCTTCTGCCTAGGGTGGTCCCGTAACTCCAGGCCCTTGGTAAACCACTGGTTTGGCGTGAGATGGGGCCACTGCGTTTTCTTTCTAAGCACATCCCACCAGCTGCAGTCGCTAGTGGTGTCTAAGAACCCAGAAGCCCTGGGGAGGTCCCCTGTGCCACGTAAGAACAGAATTGGTAGACTTCACCAACTGCCAGGGGCAGGAGGAAGGGAAGCTGGCACAGCCTACCAGTCTGGACCCTTTTCGTATTGTCCTGCCTAGGCATTCCGAGAGAACCGTAGAGTGATTCCACTGTAGTGGAAACACCACTAGCCCGTATGCACCTCTGTGCAGGGCATTAGCAAGTCCTCCAACCCCATTCATTAAGCCACATACTGGCAACATGGGCTGTCAGAGTGAGGGCGGGCCGAGTTTCAACCCCAGCTGACTCTCATCCTGGCCAGCTGTGCGAGGCAGCCTCCTCCTCCTAGACCCTTAAACCGCCTTGTTTAATTCTCTTAGTAGCCCAGTGAGACTTGGTGAAATTCAGGCTGCAGTCAGCAATGCCACGTGCCCAAGATCACCCAGCACCCTAGCTGCACCCAAGTCATCTCCTTACGACAGAGAGGAAAGCTCAGGCTTCCAAGCGCCCAGAACCCCAGGGTCTCCATCACTTCAGCAGTCGCCCCTCGCCAACTCTGACAGCGACGGCTCCCTGGGGGCTTTGTCAATAAGCAGCCCCCTTCTCTCCCAAAGGCGACAGCCCTTCAGCGAGATCCGTGCTATTTCCAGCACAAGAACAGCTGCTGTCTGGAGCGAGCACACGCCCCATCAGCAGAAAGCAGTCGGAGAGCTGCAGACTGACAAGTACCAGGGCTGTAAGTGCCCCCGGATAGGTGCAGAGGGACTCAGGGCTCCCTACCACCAGCCGCCAAAGGCTGTGACTGCTGGGAGGAGGCATTGCCGGGGGCCCTCCATGTCTGCTCAGCAATCATTGACTTAACCTGTTCTCTCTGAGGTGCGGTTTCCCTATGCCAGGAGTCACCAGAGCTAAAAGGTCTAAATATTAACAGGCAGCAGGCTTAGTGACATGGACCTGGTGGCACAGACTTATAAACCCAGCTCTGGGGGAGGCTGAAGCAGGAGGACCACAAGTTCAAGGCCTACATGGGCTAGAGTCACTTCAAGGCCAGCTGGGGACGCTTAGGAAGGATCTATCTTGAATGTTATTTTTTTTTAATTAAGGTAAAAGCAGGCTGTGAGTGTAGGTGGATGGTTGAGTAGTTGCTTAGCATGGGCAAAGTCCTACATTTAAACCCTAACACTGCAAAAATAATAAACGAATAAACTAAATAAATAAAAGCTTACATTTTGCTGTTCTGGAATTAGTTCTGGATATCCCCATGGTCAGTCTGTTCTACCACACCACTTTGCAAAGTCTGCACTGTCACCGCTCCCCTTGGTTGGGGTCTGGGTAGGTAAGGAGCAATAACAAATTCAGAGACTCCATCCCATAATCCCTTCCCCAGCTGCAGCCCTTGACCTGGCGGCCAGCACAGTCCCTGTAAGGTAACCTCTTCTAAGCCAGTCCAGGGGACCCTGACAGCATTCCTGAGGTCCAGCTTAGCTCTGACTGCTTAACATGGCCCCTGGTTGGAGGTCTCACTGACCCTACTGGGCTTTGGTCACCATCTCCTTGTGCTAAGCCCAGAGCTGCACCCAAGTCATCTCCTTCTCCTTTATCCCTCCAGATCTTTGCCTCGGTAGTGGCCCTGGTCTCCGCCCCAGCACAGGCTGTAATTCGCTCTGCCTGTTTCCCTGGTGTCTGACTCTGGCTCTGAGATGTTTTCCTACTTACTTCATTCAGAGATCTACCTGGTCAGCATCTCCAGGCCACCTTCCTGCCCTCCCCTCTCTGTGCCAACACCCACTGGGCACATCTCCACCTCCCCTAGAAATGACTTAAACATGATTCCTCGTGGCCTGCCTGTACCCCTCAGGGGTCAGGAAGGCTTATCTCTTCCTCACTGAATGCTTGTTGAGCCTCCCTTGCGTGTCAGGCTATTTCTACCTTAGTAGTGATCAACTAGCCAGGCCAAGGCTCCTCCCTCGAGGTGCTTCTCAACATAGCAGAATCTCATTGCAGAAGCAATGCAGGTAGGAAACTAGAGGGACTCTGAGACGACCAGGTTAGTGAAGGTGTCTCCAGACAGTGAGCAGAGGGAGGGATGCAGCCCTGGGCAGATGTGCGACCAGTTTATACAGCAAGAGCTAGCCAGCTGCGGTATGATGGCAGCCAGGATGACTGGAACAGGGTGGTAGCATCAGAAGGGCTGGGTCATGGGTCAGGAGTTTGAAAAGCATTTAGGCAGGGGACAACATAATTTGATTTAAAAGTTCACACTGGCTGAGAAGGGGGTTCCGAGAGGAGAAGAAACTCAGCAGTGTAAGGAGATGGCGCATGGCACCAAGAGGTTGAAAGCAAGGGGTAGGGGAGAGAAACCTGAGCAGTAGTGCAGAGATGGACCCTGAGGGGAGTGCTAAGATTCAGTATTTGGATGAACAAAGTCTACGGAGTGGTGTGATGGAGCCACCCAATGACTTGGGTATGAATGGTAAGGAGAATGGCCAAGGAGTGTTCTCTGTGACCCTCAGCCATCAGAGGGTGAGAGGCAGCAGGTAAGAGTCAGGTACAAATGGGATGCACAGGACAAAACACACGATCCAGAGTCGATGGACAGAGACACCCCATGAGCTCTTAGAGGTGGGGAGGGGGAAAGACAGGCCTGAGGTTAGACTGAGAAGAACGGTATGCAGGAACGAGGACAAACCAGGATGTGGAGCCCAGGGACCAAGGGCCTTTTCAGGACACAAGGGACAGCTCCACCCAGTGCCAGTGGGGTCAAGGAAGAAGGGAAGGTGGCACTGATATGACCACTTAGAGGTCACAGTGACTTGACAATAGCAGATAACGCTTCGTGGGCATGTGTTAATGTAAGACTGGGGTGGGGTGGGTAATGGCTGAAGTCTTGAGGAATAGTAGAGCTAGGGGAGGGAATGTTGGAGACTGGGTTCCAGGGCCGGGAAGAAGGGGAAGTATTGATGCTTTCCAACACATCAGGGACAGCTGCAGAGAGGACGGATGGATGTTAGTGCTCTGTGAAGCAATAAAAAGCAAGTAGAAGCTCCTAGTGAGCACAGGAAAAAGGGTCACACTTAGTATGAGGAAGGACTTCTCACAGGACAGCCCTCGATGGAGGGTGGCCTCCTGCCATCTTTGTGAGCCTCCATCACTTACTCTCCAGTGACAGTCTTGGTGCCCACCAAACTAGGAGAGTGTGTGGAGCTTCTAGGAGAATCTATAGCCTTTAATTTGGAGGTGGGGGTGGGGAGGTGGGCACTAGAAGTACCCCTGATTGGATTATCAAATATCAAATTGATACACTGGCTTCCTGGCCCAGCCCCCACCTCCTTTTCCTTCCGTTCTCCACCTCTCTCCGTCCTCCCACCTTTGCCAAGTCCTGGTGTGAAGTGCTCAGAGACAGTGGAGCAGGCAAGAAGGGCGGAACCACGAGGAAGGTGAGAGGGTAGGGGTGTGAGAGGGGACAGGTCAGGGTGCCTGGGAGCTGGCTG
The DNA here is from genome assembly GCF_021556685.1 of Rattus norvegicus. NCBI lineage: Eukaryota > Metazoa > Chordata > Mammalia > Rodentia > Muridae > Rattus > Rattus norvegicus. Next base: position 72,787,156 of record NC_141551.1, on the reverse strand, counting down.
CTATGGTGGAAGCTGCTTCAGCAGAGGGGTGGTTACTGAGCCAGCCCTGTTTCTCCTGCTGCAGAATAGGATAACCACTGAAACTGTGAGTTTTGTAATGGAGAGTATGTTCACACGGTGGTTATGGGGAGGAGTGGCCTGAGGTGCAGGGAGAGGTGACTGGGTGAAATGAGCCATGATCTGCCTGTGTGTGATCCAGCCTCGTGGCCCCTTATGGGAGGAAGGCTTAAGAAATAGTGGGTGGGTTTGGCCCTCTGACACCAAGAGATCAGTCACTGGGTACCTATGTGGGCTTTAGTAGTGAGCCTGTAGCTTTGACAAAAGCAGTCTTAGAGTCCCTGAGAAGTAACTTAGACAACCAGTACTGACAAGACTCACACTCAGGGGCATCAGCAAAGCCAGTGGGAGACTGGGAATGCATTGCTTGGCTCTGTGACCTCCAAAAGTAGTGATTTAAAAAGAAAAAAGTCAATCAAAACAGTGAAGCTAGAAAGTTCACTAGGGCTTCCCTTCAGTTTTAAGGAGACATGGCCCAAATATGCAGTGCTGCCTCTCCAAGACAATGCCCTGAATCAGGGGCAAAGCTGGCATCTGGCCCTGTTGGGAATGTCTCTTCAGGGGGCCTCAGTAACACCTTCGTGAGGCTGTGAGGAGCTTACCTGTGTGGGGTATTTTAACCTTGGGGTCCTTGGCATGCTCCAACTGCGTGACTGACCTCCTTTCTGTCTGCTGAACAGTTGAATTAATGCCAACTTACAGGAGCAGGAGCAGAATCAGAGGGAAGGAAACTTTCTGAGAGTGAACTCGTGAGTGTAGATGCCCCATAAGAGAGGAGACTGTGCTGAGACTCATTATGATCCCCAAATCTCAGAGGTTGGAAGCCCATAAAGCAACACTATCTTAAGAGCCTCCTGGCATAGCCTCCACTTCCACCACCAACCTCATCTGCTTGAAGCCTGATACTGTCGGGCCGTGGGAGGCCTACATCAGGTACGTGGGATGAATGGGGGAAGACACCATATTTGCTTTGCTGTGTTTCCCCAGCACCCAGCCAGGAGCGATTCTGCCAAAGCCGACTCTCCAAATTCCTCTCATTTGGATGCAACCCAAGAGATCTGTCTCTCTTTTGTGCCCACTTTATTTTTCCAAAGAAGTGAAAATTCATCTGAAAGGTTCACGCTGAGCCAGCCCGCATCTCAAACTACCCTGAGGGGGAGGCACTCTTACAGGAGGCAGAATGGAAGGGTGGTCATGCGGGCCAGGCTATTGGGAAGTGTTCAAGCCCACTGTTACACCTCAAGTTCCACCTTGGAAACGGGATTGTTCTGAAATTGTGAACCCCCAGGTGCAGGCTGAGACAGGGAAAATATTAACCTCAGAGGTCAAGGGATCAGGAAAAAAAATCCCCCTCCTGAAGAGTGAGGAGAGAACAGAAGTGGGAAAGAGGCTCTCTGCTCCTTCCTGTTTCAGAGACAGCCACGTCTTCTTGTGCAGTGCCAGCCTTGGCCCTTAGACACATGGTAAAGGTCGGGGTGAAAGGATTTGGCCATATCAGGCAACTGATTAGAAGGGCTGCCTTCTTACCTGGCAAAGTGAATCTGACTGCATCACTGACCTCAACTACATGGCCTACCTGGTCTACATGCTCCAGTGTGGCTCTACCCATGGCAAGTTCAACAGCACAGTCAAGGCTGAGAATGCCGTCATTGGGAAGGCCAAACCCATCTTCCAGGAGTGACATCCTGCTAACATCAAATGGGGTGGTGCTGGTGCCGAGTATGCATGGAGTCTACCAGTATCTTCACTATCTTGGAGCCACTTGAAGGGTGGGGCCAAAAAGGTTAGCATCTCTGCCCATTCTGCCCATGATGCCCCAGTGCTTGCGATGGATGTGAACCACGAAATGTATGACAACTCACTCAAGACTGTCACAGTGCTCCCTGTACCACCAACTGCCCCCCTGGCCGAGGTCATCCATGACAACTTTGCCATCATGGAAGGGCCCAAGATCATAGTCCATGCCATCACTGCCACTCAGAAGACTGTGGACGACCCCTCTGGAAAACTGTGGTGTGATGGCCATGGAGTAGCCCAGAACATCATCCATGTATCCACTGGTGCTGCCAAGGCTATGGGCAAGGTCATCCCAGAGGTGAATGGGAAGCTCATTTGACATGGTCTTCCATGTTCCTACCCTCAGTATATCTGTCATGGAATGGATCTGTCACCTGAAGAAGGCTGCCAAGTATGAAGACATCAAGAAGGTAGCGAAGCAGACATCTGAGGGCCCACTAAAGGGCATCTTGAGTTACACTGAGGATCAGGTTGTCTCCTGCAACTTCAACAGCAGCTCCCACTCTTCCACCTTCGATGCTGGGACTGGCATTGCTCTCAATGACACCTTTGTAAAGCTCATTTCCTGGTATGACAATGAATATGGCTACAGCAGCAGAGTGGTGGACCTCACGGCCTACGTGGCCTCCAAGGAGTAAGAATCCCTGGACCACCCACCCCAGCGAGGACATGAGAACAAGAGAAAGGCTGTAGGGCACTGAGGAATCCCAATCCCAACTCATCCCTCAACACTGAGCATCTCCCTCACAGTTACCATCCCAGACCCCCAGAATAACAGGAGGGGCCCAGGGAGCCCTACTCTTTCAATACCATCAATAAAGTTCACTGCACCCACCTTCAGAAAAAAGTGGGAGAGGTAGGGGAGAGAGTAAGTGAGCCTAAAGTAAGTGAGTTTTCCCATATTAGGGTTAAAATAGGCCACCTCTCTATATGTATCTTCCTTGGGAAATCTGCAGAGAAGCAGTCTTCTTAAACCCAGGTTTGGTCCAACAGTCAAGGGCGGGGAGAGATGTATGGGTGGACATTTAAACAGCGCTCATCATCATGGGTGACCAGCCCACAGCCCAGGTGAAGAATCCCTCTCACGTCTCCCACCAGAGCTGGGACCTCCGAGTCAACATTACCCTGGCGTGCTGTCTCTCTACTGCATACCACCTGGAGGTGACTCAGTCCCTTCAGCTGTGCTGTGAGATCGTAATTGCGCCCAATGCAAAGGTGTGAGGGTGAGAATTTACCCAGCAGTAATTCACAGAATGTGCTCAGCAAATAAATGGCTGGCATACAGCTGCACCCCGGTGACGGCAAGCTGTAGGCAGGGTCCTCAGATCCAAGCCAAGTCTCACCCACTCTGGGCAGTGCTTCTGACTTTCACGCTAAACCCTGCAAGACAGAGTGGGCAACTATCAGGGAGATGGCTACCTCCCCAGAGCAGGCTGACACATAGGTCAGGCTAGAGGAGCCAAAGCACCCAGCTCACCACAGAAGGAGGAGGAGAAGGAGGAGGAAGAGGGAGGAGGAAGAGGAGGAGGAAGAGGGAGGAGGAAGAGGAGGAGAAAGAGGGAGGAAGAGGAGGAGGGGGGGAGGAAGAGGAGGGGGGAGGAAGAAGAGGGGGGAGGAAGAGGAGGAGGAGGAAGATTACTCTGCCCTACCTCCCAGAATTACCAAGCCTGGTGATGGGCATAGGAGCATTTGGAAGGGTTCCTCAGTCAGTTACCACAGGCATAGCTATAGTCCACCTTCACCGACTCTTCTCTGCTTCTTACCCACCCTTTCCCGCCTTTCAGCTCCTTCTTTTCTATCCTGGATCCCAGAACCCTCAGAGCATCTATTCAACTGCTCTTCCCAAGAGATGATCTTGGATAGTTCCAGCCTGTGGGGGAATAACTTTTTAAAGACGGCATCAGGAGATGGCAAGGTTGAATCCAGAGGGCACGTCTGGAAACGGAAGAGCTGGAACCTCTATTTCCCCCCTTAACTCTTCCTCCTGTGCTGTCGCCATCTATTGAGCATCTGTCACATCAGGTAACACCCATGTGCTGAGAACACCAAGAGGGCTCGCCATTACTAGCTGAGGAGACAGAAACATACACTCCTAATCTGAACAGGAACCGTTTTCAAAGACTCCGCTGCTTGTTCTAAACACTCGCAATGTTTGCTGGTTAACAGCCGCTCCGTTCTGCACATTAAAGCAGCCCCCCTCAGGGATTCTGACTGGACAATATTTCATAGACCTGAGCTGAACTTCATAAAGTTGTATGCCAGTGTATACTGTATGATAGAGACTTCCCAGATGAGCCCGAGTTCTCCTGGGGCGTGTCTAGACCTGACCACAACCAGGATCTTCTTCGTGGTTCTGCTTGGGAATTTTCAGGCTGACTTCTCCTCGGGACTCCTGGAAACTGTTAGCTGGGGTGCTCCTCCTCTTCATCATATGGTTATATTTGGCTCCTCCTGACTTCCTTTCCATCCCTGTTAATAATAAAATGCTAACAGGCTGCACCACACTTCTACATACCACACAACTTCAGAGGATAAAATATGGCAAGCACTGAATTATTCAGTAGTTGAATAATACCACGAAGATATTCTGCATCCCAGACACAGAGTTGTTAACTGGGATGACGTGTATATATATATATGACATCTGTCCGTTTTGAGCCCTCCGTGGAGGCTGGATATCTGCTGCCAGGAGCTTTCCAGCACATTTTCGAGCTGCTGGTTCATCCAGGTGAGAGATCTCCCATATGTGGCCTGGTTCTGATTACGTTTTTCATTCTCCCCACGCAAGGACCACATACACTGAATGCCGTCTCACACACAGGGCCAACAGCTGCCCAAGGGTTGTGCACAGGTCTGCGGCCAAAGCTTCCGATTGCTGTCGTCCTGGTTATCAGACTTCGTTGCTCTGATGCTCACAAAGAGACAGCAGTGGGACTTGGTTCAAGTCATTCTGTACCTGTACCCATCACCATTCAGTGCAAGAGGATGTGTGGTAAGAAACTCAGAAACACACCCACCGTCCACATCTACTGTCTGAGCAGGAGGAGCAGACACATCTTTTAGGAATAGACAAAAGTTGAGATTTGAATTTGGAATTGTTCCACAAAATTCGGGGGGGGGGGTCAAGACACTTATTCTGACCAAGGGGATTCTTGGTCAGGTGGAAGCTCTCCAAAAGAAAATAGGTTCAGGGGTGGGGTGTGGTGGGGCCTAGTATTGCTGACTGAAGAGCCTCTAAATTCTGAAGGTAAACAGACTCTAGTGGTGTCCCCACCCCTGAGGACTCAAAGGAGAGGGAAAAGGGAGGCTCTGAAATACAAAGTTGTTCTGAAGTAGTCATAGAGTTATAAAGGTACAAAGTTATAATATTATAATTTTATAAAGTTTAAAGCAGTTACAAAGTAGAGAAAAAGCGAGAGCAAGGGAGATGAAAAGGAAAGGAGAAAGAAATGTGGGCCAAGAATGTGTGACAGGAAATGAAAGAAAGGCAGATGGCTTCATATGAGGAGAGGGGAGGAGAAGGGAGGGAGAGACAAGAGGGAGAGAGAGGGGATGGTAGGGGAGGAGGAGGGGAAGGGGAGGGAAGTACAGAAACAGGGTGAAGATGAGGAAGAGATGCTGGCTGTTGGGGAATTTAGGGACAGAGCCCATGTTTTCATCCAAGCTTTGAAAAGGTAAGCATGTGGTGACAGTGTCGGAGACCAAGTGGGCAGATGTTCTGAGGCACACAGAGTAGTCTGAGTGTGGCGGCATGGTCACACACTGCGGCCAGGCCTCAGGACTATGATGCTGGGTGTAGGACCACAGCTCTTCCTGTGTAAGGGCCCCTGGGACACCACGAGACAGTAGATGGTTAATCCCTGGTTCTTGAGTAAGGTATTTTTATGACTCTTTTGAGAATTTCATACATGCACATAATAAATCTAGATCCTGCTGGGTCCAAGGAGTGCTGCCTTAGATGCAGGGGTGTGCACCATCCTCCGGAGAGCAGTAGACTTCAGGGGCCACTCTCCTAAGGAAAACTGGCTCTCTCCCAGAGAAGGCATCGACTGCCAACAGCACCTCAGCTAGAGCCCTTCCCCTTCCACATTGGAATGTTGACTGGCTTGACTTTGTCTAGGTTTCCTTGTGCAGCAACTATGGCTGCTATGAGCTCTCAGGTACAACAGAGCTGTAATGTTCAAGAGACACAGTTTGATCCTGGTCTTCCCCGACCACTGACTCTTACAATCCTTCCAGGATGAGTGTGTGATAGCCCATATGGTCCCAAAGGGTGAGTGTGTGATAGCCCATATGGTCCCGAAGGGTGAGTGTGTGATAGCCCGTCTATGGCTGAGCATCCACAGATGCTGATCCTCTCTTTACTTTGGATGGTTGTTGAGTTTCTACATTAGTCACCATTTGCTACACAGAGAAGCTTCTCCGAAGGGGGCTGAGAGCAGAGCTACTCTGTGGATATATACATTGTTAGATGGTGGCTCGATGGTATCTCAGTTTAGAAAATAACAATAGTTACTCATCCCTGGTACCTGGGAGCTCCCCAGCCACAGGTTCTCAGGCAGATTTACAACACCCACAGTATTGTGTGTACATTTTCACAAATGGCTAATCTTGGCTGCTGACTTTATTGGGTTGAGAAGCACACATGAGAAGACACACCTCTGGGTGTGTCTGTGAGGGCCTTTCCAGAGATGAGATCTTGAGGGCTCCGACCTGAGTGGTTTCATCCATCCCTGGATTCAAGTTTTGAATGGAATGTGGAAGGTGGGGCCTGCTCAGAGGAAGCATACCACTGCGGGTATGTCCTTGGGAGCCATTTCTTGCCCTGGCTCTCTCTTGCTACTGCTCTGCCAAACTCTACCAACCATGATGAACTGAAACCTATGAATGAATGAGTGAATGAATGAATGAGTGAATGAATGAATGAGTGAATGAATGAATGAATGAGTGAATGAATGAATGAATGAGTGAGTGAATGAATGAATGAGTGAGTGAATGAATGAATGAATGAGTGAATGAATGAGTGAGTGAGTGAATGAATGAGTGAGTGAATGAATGAATGAATGAGTGAATGAATGAGTGAATGAATGAATGAATGAATGAATGAATGAAGAGTGAGTGAATCTTTTCTCCTTTAAGTTATTTATATCAAGTATTGGTTACAGTGATGATCAAATTGATGCACTATCCAATGGCTTCAGCCATTGACTGAGAACATCTGTCCAGAAACGGCCTCCTTGGGCCTGTCCATCTTGCTCCCTCCAGTATTCTCTGTCCAAGGTCTTTCAACTTGCTCTCCCGAGAAGCTCCCCAGAGAGGCGGGCACCTGCTCATTTACCTAGACGTGACAAACTACCCACCACCTGAATGACAACTTTGGTACACTCACTGTCCTGTGACATCCCAGGACCCTGCTCGGCTTATGCTCCCACTGCCCATTGGAAGGAAGAACTCTGGTCCCAAGAGGCAAGCATCAGATTCCTGAAGCCTGATCATGGCGTGTGCGCATCTGACACACTCAGGTTGTCCTGTGGACATATGCCTGCTCGATGTCTGATGCTGTAGTCACGTTTTACTTTTTCAAAGTTTTGACAAAAGCAGGCTTGTTTGGGACCCTGCAAAGCACCTCACTTCTTCTCTCCAAGGTTAATTCAATGGTTAGTGTCAAGACTAACTGCAAAGAAATCTCAGGCCCTGTTCTCAGGGAAGCAGATCTGACAGTTCATACTTAGAGACTGGGGGCAGAGGGGGAATCAAAGGACAAAACAGCTTAATCAGGCCCTGGAAACTGTTACCTCACAGGTTCCTACCATGCACAGCTCCAAACAGAGAAAGCATCCAGTTTTGGCCACACAATCCCTCCTTGAAAAAATATGTGTTCACCTAAAATATTCCACTTTTATCCATTCAACAAACACTGTCAAGCTCCTCCCCACGTCAGCAGAAGGGCCCTTGGTTCCCGACTTTAGCTTTAAATGTGTCAATAGACCAAGAAGAAACAACAGGAGAAGATGGTATGAATGCTCCAGAATAGTGTTGTCTTGAAAGAGATCATTCGGCCCTGACCATGGGGAAACCTCTGTGTCTGGGCCGTGAACTTCAAAGAATCAGGGAACCACTGTCCAATCTCCACTCCCTGATGCCCCCATACCCTCCCTCACACACAAGCATTGGCCAACTCAAGTTCTGAAATCTCTGCTCTACAAACACAACTCTTGTTCCCACAAACTAATGAGGGCTCAGAACCAGAGCTCCTGTCCCACACTACCTGAAAGGCCAATATCACCACAGGGTTAGGGTAGGGTCCTATCCCTTACTCCTCATAGCCACTCACCCCTCAAGGAAAGGATTCATGGAGGACCCCAAATGTGGTGAAAGTAAAGACCCAGGCATGAGGGCAGCTCTAGGGACAAGCAATGGGGTAGGAACTTCAGAGTCCCCTCCGGTTGGGCTTCCCCTTCCCCCCTCACCGTTCACTGGGGACTGTACCTGGAGCTGGAGTCACTGATGTTCTGCTCTGTTAGGCTGCCGCTGGCATTAAAGAGCCCAGTCCAATTGGCCTGTTGGTCGCCCCTCTGCCAACCAAACTGGAAGCCTCTGGCAAGAAAATGAGGCAGTGGATATACACACCGGTATGTTGGGTTAGACCTGTCTAAGAGTCCCATTCTGTCCTTGTCCCCACCAGACAGATATACACACTGGTATGTTGGGTTAGACCTGTCTAAGAGTCCCATTCTGTCCTTGTCCCCACCAGACAGATATACACACTGGTATGTTGGGTTAGACCTGTCTAAGAGTCCCATTCTGTCCTTGTCCCCACCAGACAGATATACACACTGGTATGTTGGGTTAGACCTGTCTAAGAGTCCCATTCTGTCCTTGTCCCCACAAGACACAACTTTTTAATCATACACTAGAAGGAGAAGATGGCGGTAATTCCAACCATGGGGACGACGGTGGTCCCCATCTTCACTCCCCTGCATCCTTCCCTCACGCCCATCTTCTCCAAAGCACACATTTTACAAGCAGGGAAACAGAGGCTTACGAGGACTAAAGTCGCAGGGCTCGTCTAGCTCCTGTCTGGTGCTGTCCCTCAACTCCTGTTTCTAGAGAGTTAAGTGAAAAGAATTCTGTCACCAGTGCTGTGCCAGACACAACTTGGAGGATTTTAATGGACTGAACACATCCGTCTCTGAGGCCCTCCCCATCCCTATGACAATGGTAGCAGAGCAGTGGGTTAGAACGTGAGCACAGAGAGGAGGTAACAGAAGGGCCCAGCAGCAGTCCTGAAAGACAGCAAGCAGGTGGGGAACCGACTCAGGTCAGAGAGAGTGGCATCCTGATGGCCCATAACAAGTAGATCCGATCTCAGACACAGCTACAGAAGGATCGGGAATAGACAGGGACGGGCTTCTGCAAGTGGTGTCGTGTACCCAAAGCAGGAGGACTGGGTTGAGCATATGTAAGAAGCAGTTAGGAACACAAAGCTGCACACACCCAGGTCCCCTTCCCCCACACCCTATGGACAGCAGTAGGCTTGCTCTTGGGGATTCTGCACCCAAGCTGCCGGGACCACGAAGGGCCCGAATGTTTGCTCTAGAACTGTGGTGCAGCACTGCCCAACCTGAACCTCTGGCCTGGTGAGGAATGTGCCTTCCTTCCTTTCTTTCTTTCTTTCTTTCTTTCTTTCTTTCTTTCTTTCTTTCTTTCTTTCATAATTTTATTATTTTTTGTTTATATGTTTATTTTATGTATGTGAGTACACTGTAGCTGTCTTCAGACACATCAGAAGAGGGCATCAGATCCCATTACAGATGGTTGTGAGCCACCGTGTGGTTGTGGAAATTGAACTCAGGACCTCTGGAAGAGCAGTCAGTGCTCTGAAGCACTGAGCCATTTCTCCAGCCCCAGGAGTGTGCCTTTCAAGAGAGGAAACTGAGCAGCTTTTTTTAATGGCCAAGAATAAAAGGGGGCAACCTCCTAAGTACCTTGGGACAAACTTTCTCCAGCTAGTACTGTGTTCAGCTGGGGCTGGTCCTGTGCTGCATACAGTGTTGAGTATGTCCCCAAGTCTCTGTCAGCTGCATTTGGCCTCTGGCTCTCCTGTTAGGATTATTTAAAATGTCTTCAGGTGCAAATGGCTTCTAGGAGGAACGTCACCCCCACTGGAAATCATTGCTATGCACCAATGCATAGCATTTCCAAAACACACTTACATCTGCCTGACCCTTAAATATGAGGACACTCTTAACGCCACTTCCAGTGGGGGAAAAAAATATTGAACTTCAAAGCCAGGGTAGAACTAAGGAGGAAGGAAAAGGGGAGTTCTAGGCAGAGGGGAGAGGAGACAGATAAAGAAACTGAGGAAAACAGTTAGTAAAATTATTAGTAAACAAGCTCTTAGCTAAGGGAAGGGGCTGCAGATGGGTTTTGGAGCTGTTCCGTCCACACCCTTCTGATTAGCTGGAGCCCTCAGTCAATTCTCTGTACGTGCTGTGGCCTCTGTTCTCATAACCCAATGAATGACCGGTCTCGGATGTCTCTGGAGTCCCTGAGTGAGAGAATCACAGAGCCAGCTAGCTGCTCCTGTTGCCAGTCAGCTTACTGAGGTCATTTTGCTCCCCTCAGACGGAAATCACCAAAGGACAAAGAATAGCTTTTCGGAATTGGTAGGCCTGGGCCCTTGAGCACTGTTGAGCTGACAGATTCGGATGCCTATGACTCCTAAGCCATTAGAACTAGAGGTCTGTGGTTCCAGGTTGCAGAAGACAGACGCCTACAGTTTTAGATGCTTCCATAGTGGGCTCACTGCTCTGGGCCGTGACTACCAGCGTCTCGGCACTTGCGGAGGAGCAGCTCTTCAGCCAGTAGCAGCTCTAATAGCACTCGGCACCTGCCTGTGCCACAGCTCCCGAGGGTTCTAGAACCCTTGGCCCTGGCCCTCAACAGCAGGTGTAAAGTCCTCAAGCCTTGTGGGTCAAGCCCCTTGGACCTTTGGGCCTTGGAATTTCTCTGGAATCTTCCAGTAACTGGAGCCCAAATCTGCTTCAAAGTCTTCAGAGTTTTCAGCTTGCTTCTCCATCTTCCCTGACTCCAAACCTTCCCTACCTCTGCTCCCCGCAGGACGCGCTCCCACTCACGCCCTGAGCTCTTCGGCTACCTTCTTGCTTGTGTTTCTACTGCCAGAGATGCCGCTACGACTGTCAACTTTGACATAGCCATGGACACTCCTCATGTTATCAGTTCAGCCTGTCCTATCCAGGACAACGACCACAAGTAATCAAGAAAAGGCCACCAAGGAGGTGTCTTTTATTGAAAATAATAATGCCACGCAAGCAGACAGAACCCAGAAGATGCCCTCGCTGACTCAGACGACAAAGAGGGAACGGCCTAGTCATGTTGCTATGCCCGGGGGTGTGGCACATAAAGACAGAACTGTACTTTGCACCAATGACAGCTTGCCTTCCACCTTCCTAAGAACTAGCATCTGCCAAGCACAGGCTTTTTGCTGAGTCACTGACTGAGTACCCCTCCTCACTCTACCTGTTGTAGGAAGGAAGGGCAGAGCTCTGCAGCCACAGTCGAGGACCGGGCTTTCCAGAGCGTCTTCGTGCTTGGTTGTCTGGAAATCACTGAGGCCTGGGACAACCAGAGTGGTGTTTTCCAGAGCCGGCACACTGGAGCAGTTGTAACTGCTGCGTCTGCCAGCCACGGTGGCGAGTGTTGCTTGTAGCAGGAGCAGTGTTTTCTCCAGGGTGTCCAAACAGCATTCAAAGCCACTAGGCTGCCATATAACAGCCCAGCCAGCCACCTGCTTAGCTGGCAGCTCCCCGCTCAAGATAACAGAGCATAAAGGAAGCGTCCATCAACTGTCAACCAAGGAGGGATGAGTGACTGACTTCCCACAGATTTGCTCATTCTCGAGGGAAAAAGAAAATTAAAGCACACTCACAATAAAGACCTAGGAAATACATATTCGTCTCAGTATAGCAGTGCTGAACGTGGGTGGAGAGCTGGGCCCCTGTGATCTGCTCACTCCAGTGCCTTCCATCCCCCTCCTTGGGAGTCTGCTCACTGCCCACAAGTATGCTGACCCGGCTTCTGGCCAGTTCCAGTGTGAGTCCTCCTGGGGTCTTTCTTATGGTAGCCACATATATAAGGCGCTCCACTCGTGCTCTGCTGAATGACTGCTGTTGCTTTTCATCCCCCTGCCTCACCAGTCTCCACAGCAGTGAGAGCTTAACCCAGAAGGGGAGCAGATACAGACGATGGCCCACAAAGCCAAGGCAAAGGAATGCCGATCTAGCTGCCAGGCTACTCTGAAAAAAAAAAAAAAGCAGCAGTCCGCCGTGGTTCAGTTCTACGCTGTGCATCCATGTTTTTGTTGATGTGACTGTGCTCTTTAAGAAATCGGCGAGGTGTCTGTCAGCTTATAGGTGTAGTTTACTCGGAAGAGCGGTGTTTGTTGAGTGCTTATCAGCAACAGGCACTGGGAATGCAGAAGGTATGGTTGGCTTTAGTTGCTGATGAAAGACAAGAATCCCAGACTTTAGGCCTGTGTCCAAGAGCCAGAGGCATTAAGGTGGGCAATATTTCTGCCCCGGGCTGACTTGAAAAGCTCTCATTTCTAAAAGCCCTTACCAAAATACCTGTAGGCGAAGAAGACATTGCCATAGCTGGTTGCGCTGTTTAGTTTTTTTTGTTTGTTTGTTTGTTTTGTTTTGTTTGTCAGGTTGACAGCAGGAAGGGTCATTTGGGAAGGAGGAAGATCAGTTGAGAAAATACCTCCATTAGATTGCCCTGTTACAGATCTGTAAGGCATTTTCTTGAGCAGTGGATTGATGGAGGAGGGCCCAGCCCACTGTGAGCGGTTCCATTTCAAAACAAGGAAAGCAGTCTATGCAAGCCATAGTGAGCAAGTGTCTTTAGTTAGGATTTCCATCGCTGTGGTGAAATACAATAACTGAAGGCGAGTAGGGGAGGAAAGGACTTAGCCAGCTTACACTCCCACATTGTAGTCCATCACTGAAGGAAGTCGGGACAGGAACTCACACAGGAAAAGAATCTGGAGGCAGGAGCTGACACAGAGGCCATGGATGGGCGCTGCTTACTGGCTTGCTCCTCATGGCTTGCTCAGCCTGCTATCATATAGCACCCAGGACCACCAGCCCAGGGAATGGCGCCACCCACAGTGGCCTGTGCCCTCACCCATTGATCACTAACTGAGAAAATGTTCTACATCTAGATCCTATGTTAGCATTTCCTCAGCTGGAGTTCTCTTCTTTCAGATGACTCTAGCTTGTGTCAAATGTTATGTCAAGTTGACATCAAACTTACCAGGACAGCAGGCTAGCAAGCAGTGTTCCTCTGCCTCTATTCCTGCCTCTAGATTTCTACTTGAGTTCCTATCCTGATTTCTGGGATGGACTGTGGTGTGGAAGTGTAGGCCAAATTAAGCATCCCTCCCCCAGTTTTTTGTTTGTTTGTTTGTTTGTTTGTTTGTTTGGTCATGGTCTTTATTCTATATAAGAACACTGTAGCTGTCTTCAAACACACCAGAAAAGGCATCAGACCCATTATAGATGGTTGTGAACCACCATATGGTTGCTGGGATTTGAACTCAGAACCTCAGGAAGAACAGTCAGTGCTCTTTTTTTTTTTTTTCTGGAGCTGGGGACTGAACCCAGGGCCTTGGGCTTGCTAGGCAAGCGCTCTACCACTGAGCTAAATAAATCCCCAAGCCCAGTCATGGTCTTTATTATAACATTAGAAAGCAAACAATAATTTATAAGTAAATTTAGACAGAATGGTGAGGAAAACTTCCCCTATAGACTGCTCAAAAGGTCATCTAGCCACACTGTCTGTCTCCTTTCCACTCACAAAAGACAGCCTCTCCCAAGAGTTATGCAAAGATCAACGTATGGTCACTATGTGCAATGCCTGAGCATCAGATGAGGGGCTCGCTATAACTTAAATGGACAGAAGCCGGCTGCCACAGAGGATGTAGCATGCCCTAGTTTAGGGTTAGGTGTTTGCCACCAAACCCTACTTTTTTACATGGGCATCTAAGGATCACATCCACATCTTTTTTGCTTGTTACTGACTAAGCTATCTACACACAGACACACACACACACACTACACACTACACACTACACACTACACACACACACACACACACACACACACACACTGGAAACAGCACAGGAAGAATGATCTCAGTATATTGAAGGCCTAGGCAATCCATATGTAGTGACTTCAAGCACTGACAAACTTATGGTGGGTGGGTGCTCCTTCACTGCCTCTAGTTTCTCAGATGCATGCCTCACAAAACAGCTTTGGTCCTGATGCATGACCTTCAGATATCAAACTGAATCCTCAGCTCCCCAAAATGATCCCTTATTCATTTAAGGATTGGGGACCTACCTAGGTTGCCCACGGTGACTACCAAGGAAACTTTGTGTGTGTTAGGTTGTGGGGGATGGGGAGGTTTACTCCTCAAAGAATTTAAGTCAGGAGGAACAGCCCACTGAAGTTTAATTACCTCCACTAATAATACCCTCCAGAAACTTATTTAAAATTAACAAGTGGGTTGTCCCATGTGATCTCCTTTTCTGTTTCCTACTCAATAGGAAGTGAACTTTGCCCTTGCCACACTTCCACTGCAGTTATGTTCTGCTGAGTGAATCCCAAAGAAAGGACACCAGCATTAAGAGTCGAAGGGGACACAAACCCCCATCTCTAACCCAGAAGCTGTCTCCAGCTGACAACCACTTGCAAATGGAAAAAAGACTTGTTTTCTCTAACAGGTTTCACCGGGTATACAAATCACTCTTAGGGGCAGGTGATAGATGCTCAGCCCAAAATGGACTCAATTTTGTCAGGGCATTTTAAAGACATTTTTAGTTAACTGACTAATTAATTAATTCAATACCTCACAGGTCCTTGGCATATATATGCTATGGCTTGCAGTCTTGTGCTTTAATGGGTTCCTATGTGTGCAAAGGTGGGCTTCCTATGTGTGCAAAGGTGGGCTTCCTATGTGTGCAAAGGTGGACTTCCTGTGTGTGCAAGGGTGGGCTTCCTGTGTGTGCAAAGGTGGGCTTCTTGTGTGTGCAAAGGTGGGCTTCCTGTGTGTGCAAAGGTGGGCTTCCTGTGTGTGCAAAGGTGGGCTTCCTGTGTGTGCAAAGGTGGGCTTCCTGTTTGTGCAAAGGTGGGATTCCTGTGTATGCAAAGGTGGGATTCCTGTGTGTGCAAAGGTGTCTCTACATCTGTGTCTCTTGTTCTTCTCCTTTGGCTTTTTCTTTTGTTCGTTCAATCCAGCCCTGATTTGTTCAGTTTTGTTTTATCTCACTTTATTTTGTTATATTATTATCCTTTACTTGCCTGTTTGTTTTCTAACAAGAGACAGAAGGATGGGGAAGTAGGGAGGGTCTTGGAGGGCAAAACATAATCAGAATATAGTGTATGAAAAAATTCATTTTCAGTAAAGAAAAATAGAAAGACTGAAAGAGGGGGAAAGGAAGGGGAAGGGAAAGGAAGGGAAGGGAAGGGAGACAGAAAGTCCCAGAGAGAGCGCTGTTTGGGTCAGCTGGACCTGGGCTCCAAAAGTTTCCAGAAAGCAAAAGGCAGATGAACTGAGCGCACTGTGGTTCAGCGTCCCCCAAAGCTCCTGTTGCACACAAGACCTCCAAGCTCTTCACACAGCTATGGGTATAGAGAGGGCTCGTCTTCTTTCCTGCTGGTTGTGGTGCCTCGAACCTGGAATCTGGGCACTTGGGAGACTAAAGCAGAAAGATTTTGAGGTTGAAATCTTGTCCCCAAAATGATCAATTAATTGATTGATTCCCACCGGTGGTAGATAAGGCTTAATAATACTTTTAACTAAATAATTTTAAATGATCCATTTCTTTCTCACAAGGCCCAGCTTGTGAAATAAAAGGTATAACCATCCTCAGTTAATGGTCATCAAATGTCACTCACATGTGGTGCATCACAGCTGGCTGAGCAAACGCGTCTCTTATGCATTCCTTCCATTTTTGTTACAGTATGTGAAATATATGATGTTGTATCATTCTGTACTCATCATGCAGCCATAAGGCTGGATGCCAAGGTTCAGGAGCAGCCCCAGGTACTGAATTCCAGGTAGAGCAATGTTTCTCCACCTGTGGGTCAGGACCCCCTTGCAGGGGATGTGTGATCCATTCACAAGGGTGGCCTAAGACCATCAGAAAACAGATATGTACGGTACGATTCATAACAATAGCAAGGTGACAGTTATGAAGTAGCAAAGAAATAATTTTATGGTTGGGGAGGTCACTACAACATGAGGGACTGTATTAAAGGGTCAAGGCTTTGGGAAGGTTGAGAACCACTGAAATGGAGAACACTGCTAACAGAAGAGTGTGCCGGAGGGTGAAAGGCATGGTGGGTAACAGTAAGTGGTAAAAGGACAGACATACAGCTTGGAGTGTGGCCTTTCGAGACAAGAGTAGGAGAGCTCTCTTGGCGAGCAAGGGCTTCTGGGAAAGAACGCCCTGCATTGATGGGCAGCTAAGACCTCAAGCATATGGACTCGGGGAAGCCAGGCACAGGGTGGCAGCTGGTAAGGCCTCAGTTCGTGGAACCGATGCCTCCCACCTGTCTCTGCTCCCTTGGAGCTTCTTCCTCCAGGGCGGTGGGCCAATTTCAGAAAAGCCCCAGTGTTTCTGGGAAATTAATAGAACAATCGCAGAACTCCTCTCTGAGGCTGCCCTCCACCTCATGACTGACGACTGACTGACTCGTGATTTTCCTTTCAAAGCTCTACTCGAAAAGTGTGGGGTGGGAGGGAGTGAGGGGCAGTGCTCTTTCTCTCGTGGTTGGTCCACTGCACATGATCATCGGGCTGGCCCCCAACCGCACCCCACCCCCAACCGTCGCACTCTCAAATAGGGATGGAGGAGAGAGGCAAACCGGTAGCCGGTAGCCGAGTGGAGCATCTGAGGGCTCTGAATGGACAAGGAGTCTTTTCTTGAGTCCCTCCTGTGGAGCAGCTGAGCCAGGGAGAGTCTAAAGCCCTGGAGCTCCGCAGAAGCCTTGGAAGGGTGCAAGATTCACAGTACAGAGGCTCAGAGAAAAGAAAGGAATGCCTGGGTGTCGGCCGATCAAGGATGGGTTTGGAGGAAGAACACAGAGCATGCTCCAGGCTGGACTCTGGGACCAGTACCCCGGCCGCCTCAGCACAGCAGTGGACGGAGGTTGCCTCCAGGCACCACTGTTGTTATGATCATATGGCTGAGGCTCTGAGCCTACAATGCACCCCGCATTCCCTCCCGGCCCAGCCCACTTCCAGGTGACATACAGACAGGTGACTCTTGGACCACCTGATGCTGCCATAGCCTCCCCACCTGTTCTTTGCTAACTGCCTACTCCACATTCATCTCAAGGAGGGATTGCTTACATGAAATAACAGGTCGCGGGGAGAGGGGAAGGTATTACACGCCACCTTGACCACATTCACAGCAGCATAAAACCTGCCACTAGGCCCCATCTCTTGAAGACAGCAAGCTGAAGGTTGAGCCCTTATCTTGGAAACCTTTGTTGGGACATTTTGGATCAAATTATAGCACTTCCAAATCCAGTTTCTGGAACCTGATAGTTCTCCAAAACCAAAACCATCATCTTCCCTAGCCCCCAGTAATGAACAATCATTAGGAAAAGAACCATCCGGTTTCCTTTGTGTGTGCCCAATTACTTGACACCTAATGGGACCCCCTGTGCGGGGTTCTGAGAGATGAGGTGAAGGAAGCCCCTCTTGCCCGGACCCTACAGGCTGTGGACTTTACACGGGTCCCTCTGTGTTGCAGATTGGGTCCTCAGTGTCCCACAGAGACCCACCCTTTGAAGGCGTGGTCACCAGCCAGTAGTGCTGTGGAGATGTGGTAGAATTGTTAGGGGGTGGGTCTTGGTCACTGTTCTGTTGTGGGCTGGCTTACAGTTTCTGCGAATCAGTCCATTATCATCATGGCAGGAAGCACAGTGGCAGGCAGACGTGGCGCTGAGGGCTACATCCTAATGTACAGGCAGCAGGCAGAGAGAAGAGGGAGAGAGGGAGAGAGGGGGAGAGATGGAGATGGAGAGAGGGGGAAAGAGGGGGAGAGACGGAGGGAGAAATGGGACCTGGGCTGAACCTTCGAAACCTCAAAGCCCATTCCCAGTGACACGCCTCCTCCAACAAGGCCACGCCTCCTAATCTTTCCTAAACAGATTACCCACTAGGGACTAAGATATGAGCCTATGAGGCTACTGTCATTCAAATCACCACAGGCGGGGTCTAGAGGAAGTTGGTAATCGGATGCACCATGAAGGATATGCTGAATTCCAACCACTTCTCTCTCTATTGCTCCCTGGTTATCGTGAGGTGAGCAGCCTCATTCCCTACAAGTACCCACCGTGACTTATTACCTCACCCCAAATCAGAGCAACGACACAAGCCGCCGTACACTGAGCCTCCAAATCTGCAAGTCCAGAGGAACCCTTCCCTCTGCAAACCGGCTCTCTGGGCTGTTGTCACCATTGGCAGCTGAACAGCACACTTAACCATCTGTGCACATGGGGGACATGGAGAGACCATCTATCGACAGTGTGGGATAAAGAGTGTATCCTCCCTTTAGAGTTAAAGCCTGACTCTCGACGCTTCATCAATATTTACGGTAATAAATATTACCTAATAATATTATTATAACAACAATAATAAGCCCTTCTCCTACCGGGAAGGAAGGTCAGTGGGATCATCATTAGGGTCAAGAATGAAGTAGGGAAACTTTTTAGGTGAGAGGTCAATGAAGTTAATAAAGGGGAGAAGCTAAACCCCCATACAAGGCTAACTTTCCCTCAAAAGAACGTGGTTCAAAAAACACTGGAGGGTGACAGGCAAGGCAGAAGAGATGGGAAGCAAGGGGGCATAGGGGTCACCATGTCCCTGAAGGACACCAGGGAAGAACAGGAATTCCAATGCCTCTCCATGCAGGGCACAGCACCACGCCAAGGAAGGCTCTCCACTCTGGCTAGTGAAACATGGCCGACGCAGAGAGCGGGGTCTCAACGCACTTCGCTCCCCTGCTCCCCTCTAGCCTCGCTCTCAGCCCCTGCCCAGGTACTCAGAAGCAGCTAGCCTCGAAGAGCCAAGCTGTAAAGCCATCCTGCCAACAACATAGCTCCTGCCTGGAGCAGACCAAAGCCTGCTCGACAACCTTTCTCCTTTCTAGGATATCCCACCGCCGCCGTGTGCTGTGGATCGATAGACCCACCTGCCATGGTCCCAACCTCTTGGGCTGCACCAGCTTCCTTAGAGACTAGAACAGCTAACTTTGTCCCTGGGGCGGGTTGGGGCCCGCTCTATGTTGAGTACCGCAGAAGGCATGCGAAGGCGGCACGGAGGCAGGCTGTCCTTTACCTTGACCCAGTTTCCAAGCCCCAAGTCTCAGGTGTGCATCAGCCACATTGTGCAGCCTAGATTTGTACCCTGGAGGCACCAGGAAAAGGAGGCTGGGCCGTATATGAATCCTCTACACTTGCGCGATAAGAAGAGACCTCGGGTTGATCCGAGTACAGACAAGAGAGCCACAGCATGGGGCTGCACATAGCGTTGGAGTGCAGCCAGCATGGGTGCGAGGAATTCCGGGGACAAAGGGGCACTGTGGGCTGGGAATGGAAGGAATGGGAGGACTTAGATGGCCAGCCGTCCAGTTAGGAGCAGGACAGGAGGCTTAGGCACAGCATGGCTACAAGCATGAGTTAGGGCAGAGGTCACACAACTCTTCTTGCTGAGAAGTGAAACCTGGGCTTCAGGGTAGCCTTCCTGCACAGGCTGACCATTAGGAGGTAAACTGCCACATGTCTCTGTGTGTGTGTGGGGGGGTGGGGTGGGACAGAGCCATTCAAGGAGCTCAGTTTCCAACAAAATAGTAGACCTGCTGCCTGGCAGAGCTGTGAGGAGGCTTCACAG
The DNA here is from genome assembly GCF_021556685.1 of Rattus norvegicus. Lineage (NCBI taxonomy): Eukaryota > Metazoa > Chordata > Mammalia > Rodentia > Muridae > Rattus > Rattus norvegicus. Next base: position 72,767,314 of record NC_141551.1, on the reverse strand, counting down.
CTCTCAGGAATGAAGGCTCCTTCCCCCTCTGTGGGGGAACACCATAAGCTGACACAATCAGCTCTCAGACAGGAGAGCCTTCTTCCCTGAGGTATGTCACCTTCTACAAACAGCCCTGATCCAGTAACGGATCACACAGAGCTGCAAAGACCTAACTTCTCACCCCAAACGTGGGCAAATCTGAAGGGACACCCCCGTTAGGGGTGGCTTGTGTTTAGCTGAGGCTGCCTCTGTTTCTCCCTCTTTCTCCTCTCTTTGGTCTTGACCCCTAAGCTGCCTTCATAGACTTCCTGCACTCTCATGTCTGGCCCATCGGCTCCCTCCCACACAAATGGAGACAGCGACAAACACATCCTTAAGTGTCTTCTTATATGCATGACATTGGCAAAGAAAGAAGTGTCGGATGAGTCTGAAGCCAGGGCTCGCCGGGGGATATCAGCCAATCTTGTGCTACCTACTCAAGAGCCCAAAATGGCCTACGTAAGGTGAAGGGTCACTCTAGAAACTTCTACCTAAAGCCAAAAACTCTAAAGGGCAAGAACAGGGTTGGGAGAAGCAGGTTATGTGAAACGCATGGACTAAGATGGTGGGAATTAATAAGCATTAATAATAATAATTAATAATAATAATAATTAATAAGTTGTCAGTAATCACAACAAATACAAATGTGTCATGCTGTCTAAGGAAAAGCCAGAGATTATGATGGTGGATACACAAACCGTGACTGCACCCTGTTGCAACAAGAATAAAATAAAAGGCATGCAAATATTGAAGTATGTGAGTGTATGTGTGTGTATGTGTGTATGTGTGTGTATGTGTGTGTATGTGTGTTATGTGTGTGCATGTGTATGTGTGTATGTGTGTGTATGTGTGTTATGTGTGTGCATGTGTATGTGTGTGGGTGTGTGTGTGTTATTTGTGTACATGTGTATGTGTGTTATGTGTGTGCGTGTGTATACGTGTGTATGTGTGTGGTGTGTGTGTATGTGTGTGTGGTGTGTGTGTGTGTGTGAGTGTATGTGTGTTATGTGTGTGCATGTGTGTGTGTGTGTGTTAAAGGTCAGCACCATAAACATCCCCTTCTCTCACCACACACTTTAAGCCAATACAATTTTTTTTTTAATTCATTGAGTTGTATAGACTTTGAGTCTGGTTCATTTTGTATGTGGTGTTTTTATTTATGTTCAAGGATTTCATAATATTTTCTATAAAAAGCTTTTTCGAGAGGGTAAAACAAGCCGGGCATGGCTTTACTCCCAGCACTCAGGAGGCAGAGGCAGGAAGATCTCTGTGAGTTCAAAGCCAGCCTCGTCTACAGAGTGAGCTCCAGGACAGCCTGGGATATGTAGGGAGACCTTGTAAAAAAGAAAGATCAAAAGGAAGAAAGGAAAGGAGGGAGGGAGGGAGGTAGAGAGAGAGAGAGAGAGAGAGAGAGAGAGAGAGAGAGAGAGAAACAAAAAAGAAAAGAAAACATGGGAAGTTTCAAACATTTCTAAATTTATAGAATACTAGTGGTATGTGCTGTCTTTAAACATAAACGTGTAAGCATCTAAGGTGTATGGACTACTTGGTACCTGGTCAACGGAACCGCTCCCACAGTTGGTGTTGGCCGTCACCCCTCAGCGGAAGAGGCACAGCTGAAGCAGTACTGCCCTACCTTCCCGGCTTTCATAAGAAACAGGGACGATCACGGAGGTGAGCATTCAGCATAGGACATTAGAAAAACGCATGGCAGGGGGCAACCAGAGCGTAAGCACAGAGGAAACAGTGCAGTGCAGGAGAAGGCCAACCCAGGAAAATCCCGTCGTTCACAAGGATTGTCAAAACCATGTAGGAAGCAGACGGAAGGATGGCTCGGCAGTTAAGAGTGTTACTGCTCTCTCAGAGGACCCTGTTCCCAGCACCCACATCAGGCCTGTTGCTCTAACTCCTGGAGATCTAAAGAACTCTGCTGGCCCCTCGGACACCACACTCACAGGCATGCACACCCATACACATAATGACAGATGAAACTGAGGGGCTGGAGAGATGGCTCAGCTGTTAGGAGCGATTGATGCTCTCTCAGGGGACCTCGGTTAAGTTCGCAGCATCCACACAGTGGCTCACACTCATCTGTAACTCCAGCTTCCGGGATCTGATACCTCTCCTGGCCTCTTCGAGCATCGGGCATGCACGTAGTACACATTCACGCATACGTCCAAAACACTCATATATGCAAAACTTTTAAATAATTATTTAAAATATATAAATAAGTAAGTAAACAAATGCTGAATTTCAAGTAATTTTAAGGAAGACAAAATGCAGCTATAACAAAGATAATCGAGAATCATAAACTTCATGTCATGAAACTTAATTATTTTTAACTTCTAGAAAAATCTTTTTTTAAAGATTTATTTACTTATTATGTATGAGTACACTGTAGCTGTCTTCAGACACACCAGAAGAGGGCATCAGATCCCATTAGAGATGGTTGTGAGCCACCATGTGGTTGCTGGGATTTGAACTCGGGACCTCTGGAAGAGCAGTCAGTGGTCTTAACCACTGAGCCATCTCTCCCCAAAGTTTAAATGAATAGAAAACTTAAATAGTTTCAACTCACTAAAGGAAATAATTGATAAAGTGTTTCCAAAAGAAAAATAGAAAACCTTAGGAGGGAATATCTGTAAAGACTGGCCCTACTCAACTGACAGGATAGTCTCAAAAACTTGCACAAATGGTGAGTTTGGATTTTTGACATTGGTTTGTTTGGTGTGGGGGTGTTCTGTGTACACGTGTATCTGAATACCACGTGTGCACCCACTGTCTGCAGAGGTCCGGAGAGGGTATCCGATCTCCTGGGACTGGAGTTGCAGATGTGAACCACCATGCGGTTCCTGGGAATTGAACCCAAGTCCTCTAGAAGAGCAGTCGGTGCTCACAACCGCTGAGCCATCTCTCCAGCCCACGAAGAACGGTTTTAAAAGAACTATTCCCAATTCATCCCACAAGATTTTTTTTTAAGGCAAAGACAGTATGCATGCAAGTACTGCATGCCAAGATCATCCTAACTAAAAATAACAGCCAACAAACTCTCACATTGCATAACGTATGAAAAGCTAGGCTTGTGTCTTAGCCTGTGCACTGAGCATCTTTTAGTACAATCTTTTGAGGAGTACTTTTATGAGACTGGGTATGGCTTGAGCTTGCTTCAAACCCCAAATCTTTGTCTTAGTTTCCTGAGTGATAGGATCACAGGTGTCCACTACCGAAACAACTGTGTGAATGTGACTTACCACATTAAAGAGTTCAATGGTTCCATGGTTAGAGCACTGACTGCTCTTCCAGAGGGCCTGAGTTCAAATTGCAGCAAATACATGGTGGCTCAAAACAATCTGTAGTGAGATCTTATGCCCTCTTCTGGTGTGTCTGAAGACAGCTACAGTGTGTGTGTGTGTGTGTGTGTGTGTGTGTGTGTGTGTATTCATTTTTAAAAGGGTTAGAGATCTATCATCCAATAGATATAAGAAATGCATAATATTTTTGAAAACACAACTTTGTAACATAGCCAATGAGTGCAGCAAACTATCTTAACTGCTTGAAGATGTCTACCAAAAATACTAAAAGCTAAGCCAACAGCCTCAGCGATGAGACACTCTTGACAGACGGTCCTTTCATAATCAGGATGTATGATGTCATGCATAAACATTAACTTGACATGACTTAAAACCTCGGTGTGAGAGCAGAGGCCCCAAGAGCACTTTGAAGAAGGCGGATGTGTCAGCCTTTGCAGCCATGCCGTAGGTGGTGATCTTAACGGAGAGTTAAGGAGCAGCCACCAACAGCAGCAACAAGCTGATGGCTCAGGCCTCACCTAAACTTCAAACTTTTGTGCTTCAGACAACACCAGAAGGTGACTGAGGGGGAGGCTGGGATGCAGCTCAGTGCTGGCTCAGCAGACAGATGTGGTCCAGGTCCTGATTTGATCCACAGGGCCACAGCGGTTTTAATTTTAAAATAGAGGAGGAAGGAGGAAAGTGGCTTAGCTGTCACCTACTGCTCTTGTCAAAGTCCAGGTTCTATTCCCAGGGCCCACACGGTGGCTTATAACCCTCTGTACCTCCAGATCCAGGGGCGCTGACCCCTGTTCTGACCTTTGTGGGAATTACATGCCTGTGGTGCACATAAATACACGAGGTAAACGCTCACACACACAACGTGAAGGTGTAAGTAAGTGAATCTTGGGCAAGAGACGGCTCGGCAGTTAGGAGCACTGGCTGCTCTTCTGGAGGACTTCCATTAACTACCAGCTGTTCACAACCATTTATAACTCCAGTTGCAGGGGATGTCTCTGAGGGCAGCAGGCACACATCTGGTGCACAGACATACATGCAGGCAAAACACCCATGTACATAACAATAAACGAATTAATGAAATTTTGAAATTTAATAAATAAATAAAATGGAAAATATAATTCACAGAATGAGAAAGATGCTTTGTCAATAATGCATAAGTAATTTATACATTTGGAATATATAAATTACGATTTAATTTTTTTTTAAAAAGGCAAATACTCCAATTTTAAAATGGGTGAAACACCTGAATAGACATTTTCCCAAGGGAGAGATACACACAGCCGACAAGCATATAAAAATGTGTCCCGCTCACTGGTCATCTAGAAAAGGCAGAGTCGAGCCCCGGTAAGATACTACTTTGAAACCATGAGGATGGCTGTGATCAAAAAGAACGCTCAGATGAGCTTGGCACAGATGAGAAGCCAGGAGCCTCGCACACTGCTGGGAGTGGAGTGGTACAGCCACTTTGGAAAACATCTGCAA
>NC_141551.1:71287500-71290000 GCF_021556685.1 Rattus norvegicus | reverse complement strand
TAAGGCTTGCACACTTGGGTCCCCATCCTTATCCCAGCAACACCAGAAAGGAAAGATGGGACAGGGGAGTGGATAGGTTGGTAGATGGATGGATCGGTAAGAAGGTAGATGATAGATAGATACATACACACACACATACATACATACATACATACATACATACATACATACATACATATATACATAGACAGATGACAACAGATAGTAGATAGATAGATAGAAAGAAAGAAAGAAAGATAGATAGATAGATAGATAGATAGATAGATAGATAGATAGATAGATAGAAAGAAAGATAGATGATAGATGGATGGGTGGATGGACGGGTGGACAGATAGATAGACAAATAGATGGATAGATAACTTCCCTTCCTTCGATGATGTGATAGTTGGTGTTGTGCACTCGAGAGTCTAGAGTCACTTGGGAGACAAGCACGTAGGCGTGTCCATGAGACATGTGGGAAATGAAGGACATGGAAAAGCCCACCTTGATTGTGGGCAGGACCATTCCCTGGGCAAGAGATCTTGACCTGGACAGAGTAGAGAGAACGAGCCAAGCACTAACGTAAGCCCACCGCCCTCTGTTCTCTGCTGTGGTGTGATAAGAGCAGCTGCTTCACACTCCAGTCACCTGACCTCCCCACCTCGACAGGCTGTAAGCGAGGACCATAAGTGAGAACAGACCCTCTCCTGGGAGATATTCTTGTCAGAGTATTTTATCACAGCAGGGAAAGTAATCAAAACAAACGAGCAGCCATATATGTCTCTGTCATCCCAGCCATTCCCTAATACCACATTTAAAATCATACCAGTCGCCAACATTACACAGCCTTTTCTCTTGCACGAATATGGCATCCACACGTGGAGACACACATTCTACACATGAATTGTTAGAAGTCAAAGTCTTTTTTAAAAATACTGCTTATTTTCTAATGGATTCTGAATCCCAGAAGTCACTTCTTAAAAGTTGTCCTTGGTGCTGGAGAGATGGCTCAGAGGTTAAAAGCAATGGCTGCTCTTTCAAAGAACTGGCGTTCAGTCCCCACATGGTAGGTAGGTCACAAATATCTGTAACTCAATCCCCAAGGGACACAGTGCCCTCTTCCAGCTTCTGAAGGCACCATTCATCTATGCGTACACATACACACATGCACACAAAATATTCATACACATAAGATCATTTCTTGAAATTAAAAAAAAAAATGTCCTCACACCATCCTTAGGGAAGGACTTGGCTTTGCTCTGCGTGGGGGGAAATTGAGCCATAGACTTGGTAAGTGGTCAAACCACCCTTCCTCACCCTAGAGGCCCACCCCATCCCACCTTCTTCTTGTTCCCAATGCCGTAATGGATAGAGTGGCTAAGGTATGGAGAGAGAATTAGGACTCAGTCTCATTGGCCCTTTGAGGGTGACGTAGGGATGCTGTGGTTGGAAATGCTTGGCACCTCTGATGCTGTTAGGTGATCAGGTTATAATTCATCAGAACAGCATTCGCAACCAGCCAAACAGGAGCACAAAGACGTTTTAAGAAATGTTAATGACGGGGCTCCACTCAGGAGATTCTGTCCAATGAGGACGAACCCCCATCTTAATCTATGAGTAGGGCCCTCGTGACGCTGAGATTCCACTGAGGTCTACCCTGACTAATACTGGCGCTACATCTCACAGTGTGACCAGCCGTACCTCTCGGCACCACTCTGGTTCCTCCATTCACCTCCGTGTTCGCTGGCCAAATCTCCTGGCTCCGTTTCTTCTCCCAGTGCCCCTCTGTGCCCAGAAGATCCACCCTCTACTTCCTGCCCAGCTATTGGCCATCAGCGCTTTCTTACAGTCAATCAGATGCAATTCTAGATTGCCTTAGGCCCGTAAGGAAGAATGAACCTTTACAAAATATGAGCCCATTGATGGGTCATAGAAATAACAAACCAAGATCCTGCCAACATTTAGCTCTCTGCTGGTGCAGAACTAACAGTTGGATATATAGTGACACACCTTCACACCGGGTAACCTCGAGTGGCTATCTCCTTTCTCCAACGCCAACTGCCTCCTAGTGGGGTCTCTTGGAAGGGCAGAATGTGCAGATGTGACCAACGGCTGGCACATTTACTAAAGGCACAGTTTCCAGTACAACCTTTCGAATAGGTTTTAAGAGCTACAGAACCTGCAGACAGCTTCCGGAATTCCAAGAACTCTTTAATGAAGCTTGTGCTGAAATGTGGGACAGAACATTCAGTGGCTTCCTGCCTCCTTCAGGTGGCTTTCCTCCATCCCCTCCATGTTCCTCCTGCTGCTCTGCCTCTCTGTACACCTACCCAGCATTCCATCGTCCCCTTGCTATCCCTTTTCTGTATGTTTTCCTACCTTGGGATTCATTTTCATAGCCGTCTTGGCTCAGTGGTGGGCCACCCATGTCAGGTTTAATGGAAGCAAGTTCAGAGGAGCACGTGTGACTGAGCATGGGAAATTCGTTATATGCTTTTTCCTTATGGTTTCCTTCGATTTC